>NC_069505.1:420501658-420721658 GCF_027579735.1 Bombina bombina
GAGACCCTAAAACCCAGAGCCACAAGCAGTTAACCCCAGACAGGTATTGGAGAGGACCTTGACGTGGTACCTGAGCTTGTCCCATTTGGCCAGATGCGGTGACTAACCTTTCCATTTTTGCTTTTAAATCTTAGCTGAGAGCTTGTAAGTGAGTGCTGGGTTTTCTCTGTGTGTTGTATTAATTTGTTTTGTAATTTTCCCTATGGTTCTTGCACCCAGACCTGTCTGGGGTTAACTGCTTGTGGCTCTGGGGACAGCACAGCTTCCTGTGAGTGCCAGTGGCACCCAGGGCTGAGCATGTTGCAGGGTCATAGGATGTGTACCCGGTCCGGTATGAGAGTGCAGTTCCCTTCCATGTTTTGTATATGTCTAGGGTGATTACATATTCCTGTGCACCCTTTTTTTGTTTTCAGTTTGTTTGGATTTGAAAGCTTGCATTGTGTGGCTGTTTTAGGGTCTCAGGTATTGGAGAGGACCTTGACGTGGTACCTGAGCTTGTCCCATTTGGCCAGATGCGGTGACTAACCTTTCCATTTTTGCTTTTAAATCTTAGCTGAGAGCTTGTAAGTGAGTGCTGGGTTTTCTCTGTGTGTTGTATTAATTTGTTTTGTAATTTTCCCTATGGTTCTTGCACCCAGACCTGTCTGGGGTTAACTGCTTGTGGCTCTGGGGACAGCACAGCTTCCTGTGAGTGCCAGTGGCACCCAGGGCTGAGCATGTAGCAGGGTCATAGGATGTGTACCCGGTCCGGTATTAGAGTGCAGTTCCCTTCCGTGTTTTGTATATGTCTAGGGTGATTACATATTCCTGTGCACCCTTTTTTTGTTTTTGTTTGGTTTTGAAAGCTTGCATTGTGTGGCTGTTTTAGGGTCTCAGGTATTGGAGAGGACCTTGACGTGGTACCTGAGCTTGTCCCATTTGGCCAGATGCGGTGACTAACCTTTCCATTTTTGCTTTTAAATCTTAGCTGAGAGCTTGTAAGTGAGTGCTGGGTTTTCTCTGTGTGTTGTATTAATTTGTTTTGTAATTTTCCCTATGGTTCTTGCACCCAGACCAGTCTGGGGTTAACTGCTTGTGGCTCTGGGGACAGCACAGCTTCCTGTGAGTGCCAGTGGCACCCAGGGCTGAGCATGTTGCAGGGTCATAGGATGTGTACCCGGTCCGGTATGAGAGTGCAGTTCCCTTCCGTGTTTTGTATATATATATATATATATATATATATATATATATATATATATATATACACACACACACACACACACACACTATATATATATATATATATACACACAAACACACTATATATATATATATATATATATATATATATACACACACACACACACAAACACACTATATATATATATATATATATATATATATATACACACACACACTATATATATATATATATATATATAAATATATATATATATATATATATATATATATATATATATATATATATATATATAAACGAGATAGAAAGAGAGGCGCCAGACCCATAAAGCAGTAACGTTTGGATGAAAAGACAAATCCCATGCAGAAAAATTCCCCCTTTTTTAGAGTGGGTACTCACAATTGTAGCGGCACTTAGAGCGTGCCTTTCACTACGAGTCGGGACCGTTGTGAGTCGCCCGACAGACACCCCCAGGCAGATGACGTCACTGGTGGAGCTCCGATAGGCTGTAGGCTGTAGCAATCCGTAGGATATCCTTGGGCTCAGCTGGAACAATCAGCGCTCAGTCTCACCAGGGGAGTGTATATACGATAACGGTCAGCAAATAGGTGTTCAAAGACACAGGAGCACAAAGGTATAGGTAAAAAGTAAAATCAGGTTTATTAAGATATAAAACAAACAGCAACGCGTTTCCCGGCTACAATGCCGCTTCATCAGGCTGTACAATATCATACCATTACTCTCCTTAAATACCTTATGTGCACCTGTCAGGGGGCGGTCTTACAGCTACTACCTGCCCTCCTATCTAAAAGTTAACTCTTGACTAACCGACCTTTTATCAATATAAATCTAAGACTAGGGAAGACAAGTATATGTATTATACTTCTTTTTTCATTTATCATTTAGCCATGTGTGTAAATAGAATAAGAACAAGATACATGGTTCTTAAGAAATTGCTAATACAATATGTTGTACTATACAGAACTTGTTCAGTATTTCTCAGAGTAATTCACAAGGATACAAACTCTTAATATTTTACCATATGTGTCAAAAAGCTTTGTAAAGAATACAGAAAATATAATAAGATAATATTAAAAAAATAATGCAATAATAAAAATATATAATTACTAAAATTTAAAATTAAAATCACCATGGTGGTGGATTATACAAATACTGACTTAACATGTAACAGAGTCAATTCAAAAAAACCTAAGCTCTAAAGCATACAGAAAAAAATCTCAATGTTTTTTTGAAAAAGGCTCAAGGACAAAAAAAGAGAGGTTCCCAAAAATTTAACTATATCGATTTCAGCCCGGGGGATCAGTTATGTAATCCCAGCAGGCTATATCCATACTAATGTACATATCTATACTTATGCACATCGGATCATACCAATCCTCAATGGCCCTTTGGTTTATCCTCAAGATTTTCTTTTTATCTGTCTATCATGTCTATATGGCACTAATATTAAACCATAAAGTGTAAATACTAACCATGATAGGTAGGTATTATCGATATCTAAACTCTAAGGATAAATCTAATAATGACATAAATGTCAATGCAACAGGTAAAATAGTCTAGGGTGTATCACTCAATTGGAATGATATGATATGATGTTCCCTAGTCATACCAAAAGTGGAATAGGCTAGGGTGTCTAAATAAATTCAATGAGGTGACGGACTGATACTATTTACCCTATAGCCCATATATACAGCAATGGCGTATGATAGACATTAATTGATCTGTGTGCAACTAGATTCCTCAGATAGACATGTGGGGGGAGAGAGTGAGAGAGAGGGAGACCCACCGGACACACAAAAGACTCTAAAACGCCGCCAAATCTATATTAAGATTTAACCCATTGGGGTGGAGGCTTTTCAAAGTGTGTATCCAGTAGGTCTCCCTCTGTCTGAGTCTCACCAATCTGTTATACAGATGTGATGTGGGAATATGTTCAATAGGACAGATATCAAAACACCCAGTTTGGCCATTGTGTTTAAGATTGCAGTGTCTGGGCACACTGTGTTTCTTATAATCATTTTCCATGTTCCTTTTGTGTTCGGACCACCTCACACTTAATCTTCTACAGGTTCTACCCACGTACTGTACCCCACATATACAGGACAGTAAGTAGATAACATATCTGGATGCACAAGTTATGTGACCTATTATTGAAAACTGTTTACCTGTAATATTCGATTTAAAAGTTGTTTGTTTGTGTTTCATCCTGATGCACAGTTTGCATCTCTTAATGTTACATCTGAATGATCCCATTGGTAATGAGCTCATACTGTGTCGTTTGCGTGTGATTTTATTTTTAACTACTTTACTAGGGGCCAATATTGATTTTAAACTGGGTGCTTTTCTATACACTATTTGTGGTTTATTAGTTAGTATATTCCCCAAAATGGGATCCTTTTTGAGGATACCCCAATGTTTATTTATAATTTGGCGTATCAGTTTATATTGACGATTGTATTCTGTAATGAATGGAATCGAATTACCCATTATATTTTGTCGTTCCCCATTGGGTTTAATAAAGTAATCTTCTCTCTTATCCTGCTTGGCTCGCTCGTATGCACTTTCTACAATATGTGATGGATAGTGTTTTTCTTTAAATCGTCCTTTTAATATCAAACTTTGGGCTTCATAGTCCATTAATGTACTGCAATTTCTGCAAATTCTTTTAAATTGGCCGTACGGTACATTACGTTTCCATGGGAAATGGTGATGGCTAGTGAAGTCCAAATAGCTATTACAATCTACCGACTTGAAGTGTGTGACACTAGTCACTTTTGAACCTTCAAATTTCAGTGATAGATCTAAAAAAACTATAGTTTCATGATGAATGGAACTTGTGAACGATATACCTTTGTCATTGGAGTTAAGATAATTCACAAACAACTCAGCCGAGTTCATATCACCCCTCCAGAGAAAAATCATATCGTCAATGTACCGCCCATAGAACACCAGGCTCGCCCCAAATGCCCCGTTGTAGACATACTGTTGTTCAAAAGCGCCCATAAATAAATTGGCATATCTTGGGGCGAACCTGGTGCCCATGGCGGTACCCTTGACTTGAAGATAATAATTATCCTGTGTTTCAGGATAATTATTATCTTCAAGTCAAGGGTACCGCCATGGGCACCAGGTTCGCCCCAAGTTATGCCAATTTATTTATGGGCGCTTTTGAACAACAGTATGTCTACAACGGGGCATTTGGGGCGAGCCTGGTGTTCTATGGGCGGTACATTGACGATATGATTTTTCTCTGGAGGGGTGATATGAACTCGGCTGAGTTGTTTGTGAATTATCTTAACTCCAATGACAAAGGTATATCGTTCACAAGTTCCATTCATCATGAAACTATAGTTTTTTTAGATCTATCACTGAAATTTGAAGGTTCAAAAGTGACTAGTGTCACACACTTCAAGTCGGTAGATTGTAATAGCTATTTGGACTTCACTAGCCATCACCATTTCCCATGGAAACGTAATGTACCGTACGGCCAATTTAAAAGAATTTGCCGAAATTGCAGTACATTAATGGACTATGAAGCCCAAAGTTTGATATTAAAAGGACGATTTAAAGAAAAACACTATCCATCACATATTGTAGAAAGTGCATACGAGCGAGCCAAGCAGGATAAGAGAGAAGATTACTTTATTAAACCCAATGGGGAACGACAAAATATAATGGGTAATTCGATTCCATTCATTACAGAATACAATCGTCAATATAAACTGATACGCCAAATTATAAATAAACATTGGGGTATCCTCAAAAAGGATCCCATTTTGGGGAATATACTAACTAATAAACCACAAATAGTGTATAGAAAAGCACCCAGTTTAAAATCAATATTGGCCCCTAGTAAAGTAGTTAAAAATAAAATCACACGCAAACGACACAGTATGAGCTCATTACCAATGGGATCATTCAGATGTAACATTAAGAGATGCAAACTGTGCATCAGGATGAAACACAAACAAACAACTTTTAAATCGAATATTACAGGTAAACAGTTTTCAATAATAGGTCACATAACTTGTGCATCCAGATATGTTATCTACTTACTGTCCTGTATATGTGGGGTACAGTACGTGGGTAGAACCTGTAGAAGATTAAGTGTGAGGTGGTCCGAACACAAAAGGAACATGGAAAATGATTATAAGAAACACAGTGTGCCCAGACACTGCAATCTTAAACACAATGGCCAAACTGGGTGTTTTGATATCTGTCCTATTGAACATATTCCCACATCACATCTGTATAACAGATTGGTGAGACTCAGACAGAGGGAGACCTACTGGATACACACTTTGAAAAGCCTCCACCCCAATGGGTTAAATCTTAATATAGATTTGGCGGCGTTTTAGAGTCTTTTGTGTGTCCGGTGGGTCTCCCTCTCTCTCACTCTCTCCCCCCTCATGTCTATCTGAGGAATCTAGTTGCACACGGATCAATTAATGTCTATCATACGCCATTGCTGTATATATGGGCTATAGGGTAAATAGTATCAGTCCGTCACCTCATTGAATTTATTTAGACACCCTAGCCTATTCCACTTTTGGTATGACTAGGGAACATCATATCATATCATTCCAATTGAGTGATACACCCTAGACTATTTTACCTGTTGCATTGACATTTATGTCATTATTAGATTTATCCTTAGAGTTTAGATATCGATAATACCTACCTATCATGGTTAGTATTTACACTTTATGGTTTAATATTAGTGCCATATAGACATGATAGACAGATAAAAAGAAAATCTTGAGGATAAACCAAAGGGCCATTGAGGATTGGTATGATCCGATGTGCATAAGTATAGATATGTACATTAGTATGGATATAGCCTGCTGGGATTACATAACTGATCCCCCGGGCTGAAATCGATATAGTTAAATTTTTGGGAACCTCTCTTTTTTTGTCCTTGAGCCTTTTTCAAAAAAACATTGAGATTTTTTCTGTATGCTTTAGAGCTTAGGTTTTTTTGAACTGACTCTGTTACATGTTAAGTCAGTATTTGTATAATCCACCACCATGGTGATTTTAATTTTAAATTTTAGTAATTATATATTTTTATTATTGCATTATTTTTTTAATATTATCTTATTATATTTTCTGTATTCTTTACAAAGCTTTTTGACACATATGGTAAAATATTAAGAGTTTGTATCCTTGTGAATTACTCTGAGAAATACTGAACAAGTTCTGTATAGTACAACATATTGTATTAGCAATTTCTTAAGAACCATGTATCTTGTTCTTATTCTATTTACACACATGGCTAAATGATAAATGAAAAAAGAAGTATAATACATATACTTGTCTTCCCTAGTCTTAGATTTATATTGATAAAAGGTCGATTAGTCAAGAGTTAACTTTTAGATAGGAGGGCAGGTAGTAGCTGTAAGACCGCCCCCTGACAGGTGCACATAAGGTATTTAAGGAGAGTAATGGTATGATATTGTACAGCCTGATGAAGCGGCATTGTAGCCGGGAAACGCGTTGCTGTTTGTTTTATATCTTAATAATCCTGATTTTACTTTTTACCTATACCTTTGTGCTCCTGTGTCTTTGAACACCTATTTGCTGACCGTTATCGTATATACACTCCCCTGGTGAGACTGAGCGCTGATTGTTCCAGCTGAGCCCAAGGATATCCTACGGATTGCTACAGCCTACAGCCTATTGGAGCTCCACCAGTGACGTCATCTGCCTGGGGGTGTCTGTCGGGCGACTCACAACGGTCCCGACTCGTAGTGAAAGGCACGCTCTAAGTGCCGCTACAATTGTGAGTACCCACTCTAAAAAAGGGGGAATTTTTCTGCATGGGATTTGTCTTTTCATCCAAACGTTACTGCTTTATGGGTCTGGCGCCTCTCTTTCTATCTCGTTTGCACTTGTAGGATTCCTCTGGGAGTTCGTCTGGAGAGTGCAGCCTGTACATCAAGCCCACCGGAACGGAATCAGTATTCAGCAGCGCACCTCTTGAGGATACTTGGATTATCCGAACTTTATATATATATATAACAATTCAAATTATGGGGAGGCAAAAAGTGAGTTTAAAATCCTCCACTAAATACAAAATATAGAGAAAATAACTCATTGTGTAAATCATTTACAAATCTAAACAAGTTGTTTAGATTTGTAAATGATTTACACAATGAGTTATTTTCTCTATATTATTTATATATATATATATATATATATATATATATATATATATATATATATATATATATATATATATATATGATTAAATAAAGAAATGGAACCCTTTTACAGGGAGTGCAGAATTATTAGGCAAATGAGTATTTTGACCACATCATCCTCTTTATGCATGTTGTCTTACTCCAAGCTGTATAGGCTCGAAAGCCTACTACCAATTAAGCATATTAGGTGATGTGCATCTCTGTAATGAGAAGGGGTGTGGTCTAATGACATCAACACCCTATATCAGGTGTGCATAATTATTAGGCAACTTCCTTTCCTTTGGCAAAATGGGTCAAAAGAAGGACTTGACAGGCTCAGAAAAGTCAAAAATAGTGAGATATCTTGCAGAGGGATGCAGCACTCTTAAAATTGCAAAGCTTCTGAAGCGTGATCATCGAACAATCAAGCGTTTCATTCAAAATAGTCAACAGGGTCGCAAGAAGCGTGTGGAAAAACCAAGGTGCAAAATAACTGCCCATGAACTGAGAAAAGTCAAGCGTGCAGCTGCCAAGATGCCACTTGCCACCAGTTTGGCCATATTTCAGAGCTGCAACATCACTGGAGTGCCCAAAAGCACAAGGTGTGCAATACTCAAGAGACATGGCCAAGGTAAGAAAGGCTGAAAGACGACCACCACTGAACAAGACACACAAGCTGAAACGTCAAGACTGGGCCAAGAAATATCTCAAGACTGATTTTTCTAAGGTTTTATGGACTGATGAAATGAGAGTGAGTCTTGATGGGCCAGATGGATGGGCCCGTGGCTGGATTGGTAAAGGGCAGAGAGCTCCAGTCCGACTCAGACGCCAGCAAGGTGGAGGTGGAGTACTGGTTTGGGCTGGTATCATCAAAGATGAGCTTGTGGGGCCTTTTCGGGTTGAGGATGGAGTCAAGCTCAACTCCCAGTCCTACTGCCAGTTTCTGGAAGACACCTTCTTCAAGCAGTGGTACAGGAAGAAGTCTGCATCCTTCAAGAAAAACATGATTTTCATGCAGGACAATGCTCCATCACACGCGTCCAAGTACTCCACAGCGTGGCTGGCAAGAAAGGGTATAAAAGAAGAAAATCTAATGACATGGCCTCCTTGTTCACCTGATCTCAACCCCATTGAGAACCTGTGGTCCATCATCAAATGTGAGATTTACAAGGAGGGAAAACAGTACACCTCTCTGAACAGTGTCTGGGAGGCTGTGGTTGCTGCTGCACGCAATGTTGATGGTGAACAGATCAAAACACTGACAGAATCCATGGATGGCAGGCTTTTGAGTGTCCTTGCAAAGAAAGGTGGCTATATTGGTCACTGATTTGTTTTTGTTTTGTTTTTGAATGTCAGAAATGTATATTTGTGAATGTTGAGATGTTATATTGGTTTCACTGGTAAAAATAAATAATTGAAATGGGTATATATTTGTTTTTTGTTAAGTTGCCTAATAATTATGCACAGTAATAGTCACCTGCACACACAGATATCCCCGTAAAATAGCTAAAACTAAAAACAAACTAAAAACTACTTCCAAAACTATTCAGCTTTGATATTAATGAGTTTTTTGGGTTCATTGAGAACATGGTTGTTGTTCAATAATAAAATTAATCCTCAAAAATACAACTTGCCTAATAATTCTGCACTCCCTGTAGATCCAGCAACAGACCATATATATTATAAATAGAAACCACATAACCAAAGTAGTGTAAATAAAGAGACCCTAACACAGTATAATATGCCACATAATTTTTATATTGTAAATATATTCATAAACAACATAATAATATCCCCCCAAATCAGGAATCTAATTAGTTATTGTATTGAACAACCCGGGTTGTGATGACGACTCATTCAAATCCATTTATAACAATTCCGGTGAATTAATGTCCCATAATTTTTCTGTGATACATAAGATGTATATTTTTGTAATCCAAATAGAAGGAAAAACGTTAATGCAAGTGTCCCACTATGCCAGTAGATCACACAGGTAATAGCCTTTAGTGTGCCAATTCGTAACCAACTTGCAGGCAGATACTTTAATCACTTCAGTATCATACATTAGTGTGAATGACAGTTCGCCTTCATGTTACCTTATTTTAGCATAACTTCAGTGCTTTGATATTACCTTTAGCGTGAATTGCCATAGTGTGGTGATTTGTTACCTGCTCGTTGTACCTTCACAGAATATTGGGTTTTGCCAAACCGGAACAGATGTCGAGTCACCGGATAATTCCACTTCTCCAAACAAAGGCTCTTTAAGTGCTCAGCACGCCTTCGTTGTAGCAATAGGAGATACAGGATTCCTGGTGTGGGGAGACTTCTCAGCGGTGCTCAGCTGATCGCACCGCTGTGTTCAAACAAGCCGCTACGCACGTTTCACCCGTGCTTACTACGGGCTTCTTCCGGCTGTGTGTGATTGGAGCTTTACCTCCATTCATTTAAACAGAATGCTCCGCCTTTCTTTTATATTACAAACATTTTACAAAGCCCCCTGGGGAAATATATTACTAAAATCTAACAGATTTGTTGCTTAAAATAAACAATATTATGGATACATATATATTTCAATTAATTTTGTATTAAACTATGTTTCAATTTCAAATAACGAAACATTACAAGTGCTTATTTTTCTCTCTGCGAGGATCAAACAAGAGGGACTGTTTGTTCAAGTTTCCAAAATTTTCAAATTATGTTGCCAAATTAGTTTTTGGAGATTCTAATGTTGATAAGCATTACTAGAGTATTCCAACTCAATCAAGATAACTTTCAATTTATTTATTTTGACTTTAATAATCTTTGGGTCATTTTTTACACAGAAATTTTTCTCACTTATTTTTGTATGTATATAATAATTTAATCAAGTATCACAGTTTTATATTCACTTTGATTATAAGTATAATAAAGAAAGTTTTTCCAAAAGGTAAAAATAAAATAAAATATACTTTATTAATCACCCAAAAATGATCCAAAATTAATCTCTTCATTCAAGCCAAGAGGTTTTAAACTCTTTAAGTTAAATATCCACTTGCTTTCTTTACGCAAATTGAGATTAGAACAAATAGAAAAAGACTTAACAAGTGTAAAAAATTATGTGGATATTTGGAAAGGTAAAGATGAATATGAGAGACTAATGGGATTAGCAAAAGTTGAATTAAGAAAAATTCAATATCAAAGAGACTGGCAGGATTATCAGGATAATAAAATTTATGATTACACATACAGCGCTTCAAGTGGCTCGGAAACAGAAGTATCGAGTGGGGATGATACTAAATCACAGAGATCATATAGAGAACAACAAAAAAGTTTTTTAGGTCACAAACCCACAAATACAGGAGAGGGGTCGGAAACATAGACAACAGAGGCAGACGCAGATATCCACTCAGACAGAGGAGGAAGAACAACACCTAATGGTCAATGTGGTGAACTTATCACAAAAAACTCTATCAACATCACAAATTGAGGTTTTAGAGAAGGGTTTAACTTTCTCACCAACTAACAGAATGGACAAATTTGATTTGGTAAAAGACCTTCATCTTTTTGGTCGCAAAATTGTTTTAAAGAAAACATTTGAAAACAAATTAGAGAGATAAGTTCTAAATATGCATGAGAAACAGAGCCTAAGAGCCTTAGAAGAATTAGAAGAGGAAACAACAGGACTTCCCACAATAATTGAGGAAAGATCTATAGGATATAGTGATTTTAAGAAAAAATCTCAATATATGCCAGCACTTTCAAGTATACCATTGATACACAATTTTGTAAAACTTGTGGAGAGAGATATAGACCAATTAAAAAGTGGAGACCTGACATTAGATAATCTCACTAAAAAACAAAGGGAAGCTCTAAAAGAACTTAGAACAGACACTAAAATTACCATTAAGCCATCCGATAAGGGAGGGAACGTGGTGGTCCTAAATACAAAGGATTATATTGAAGAATGCCATAGATTACTGAGGGACATTAATCAATATAGAACACTACGTTTCAACCCTACAGGAATATATGGTGAAAAATTGTTACACATACTATTAAGAGCTAAAGATGAGGGTCTTATTAACCAGAAAGAATTTGATTTCCTTTATGTTAAATATACAATAACAGCTACATTTTATTGCTTACCAAAGCTTCATAAAAAAATTTTTGAGTAAATTCACAAGCTATTTTCTGCAAGTTTCAAATAATGTCATTATAACATCATTATAACAACAGTATTGACTTTTCGGAAACCGAAAAATTATATATCATATCCGGATAAGAAGTACCCTTGTATTCACACCACAACAAATGGATATTTGATTACATTCTTGAACATTTGCTTTTCTCCTTATATATAAAAAAAATAAAAATTGTTGGTCTATATCTTTTCATCCACATTTCATGGGTCAACTATATTCGATATGGTATAAAAACCATTAATTTCAGGATTGCATTAAGAAAACTGTACTTGAACTTCCATTTGCGAGGGTTCATTCCACTATTCTATTATTACATGTCATCGCAATTGTAGCCACATTGAATCGCACCAGGATAGTTTGCAAGAATAGTATTACATTTGGCTACATTGAGTTCACATTAGCTGCATTAGCTACAACAAGCCGCAAATGGTTATATTGATGTATTTTATTTCTGCTGATTATCTGCTGAGCAGATATTGTTAGACAGTAAATACTGGTCCTATATCAAGCCATTCATATTTATGTATGTTTTTATTGATTAAGACACCGGTGTCCTAAGTAATTTCAATATTGTATTGTGTTTTACTTTTTTATTAAATTGTTTTTTTTACTGACATCGTATTTGCATTGATTTGGGTACATTTTGTATACGCTTCTTAGAGAGTCAGAGTTATTACTCCGCCTTTTTTATCAACGTCATTCAGTTCACCTTAAGTTTTGAACACTCCAATTTGAGAGTCTAAGACACACCCCACCTTTGTTTTTCACGCTATCAAGCAAACATCTACAGAAACTATAACTGCCACCACTCAGTGCTAATAAGCATAGAAACACATAGTCACACTCATTCCTGTCATACATTTTTATTTAATTTTCTAACTGCCATCGTATTTGCAGTGATTTAGTTACATTTAACAAACGCTTCATAGATAGTTAAAGTTATACTCCGCCTCTTTTTTCCACGCTATTAAGCACACCTTAAGTTTTGTACACTCTTATTAGAGAGTCTAAGATACACTTCACCTTTGTTTTCACGCTATTATGCAAACATCCAAAGAAACATTAATTGTCACCATTCAGTGCTAATAAGCATATAAACACACAGTCACACTCATTCTTGAAACGAATCCTTGCTCTCTTGACAGTCAGCTCTAGGCGCCACTAACTAACGTATAGCTCTTGTTCTTTTTCCTTAGTCCGCACTTGTGAGAAGTGCGAACAGTTAGTTGGCCAGTACTGTTTTGTCTCCAAAGTTCAGTGTACACCCTTTTTTCTTCATCAGATCTTGTACCTTGCTGAATGGACATGAGTCGTTTAGCAGCAAAGGAGGAGCGAGCCGGAACATCAAATACCCTTCAAAAGGAGGCCACAAATTCAGGGTAATTTGATATCACAGGTTTATTAGTCTCCCACAAGGGATTAGCCCAGGCAAGAGCTGTGTCAGAGAGTAACGAGATGAAAAATCCCACCTTAACTCTGTCAGAGGGAAACGCCTGAGGTAACATCTCAAAGTAAATGCCCACCTGGTTCAAAAACCCTCTGCACTGAATAGGATCGCCTCCATATCGCTGAGGTAGAGGTGCAGAACCGGACATGCTCCTGGTAGGACTAG
This sequence comes from Bombina bombina, assembly GCF_027579735.1. NCBI lineage: Eukaryota > Metazoa > Chordata > Amphibia > Anura > Bombinatoridae > Bombina > Bombina bombina. Next base: position 420,514,835 of record NC_069505.1, read on the forward strand.
GTGCAGCAGCGGAAACAGGAGCAGCCATAACTTGTGGGACACTTTGGTCCAAATGTGCAGTACGAGTCAGCAGGGTTTGCAGGGCTAGTGCAAATTGATCCAAGCGTGATCCTGTTCATCCATCCTGGAAATGATGGCAGGTAAAGATGGATTATTAGCACCATCAGGATTCATAGCCTTTGTGTAATGTCAGGGTGCCAGGAATCAGACTGAGACGAGAAGTGCAAAAATAATCACACCTTTATTAATAACAAAAAAATAATAAAAAGTCCACAAGTCAAATAACAAACCAGGAGTCAAAACCAGACCTGGTAGTCAGACGAGCCGAGTAAGGAGCCAAAGCGAATAGTCAGACGAGCCGGAATCAGGAACAAGGAGAACAGCAGAGTCAGGAACAAGCCAGGGATCAGGAACCAGGAGGGAAGTCAGACAGCCAGGTAATACACAGGAGCTCTCACAAACAGGTCTGAGACAACGCCAGGGCAACGCATACTGAACAGAGGCCCTTTAAATAATAAGTGATGACATCACAATTCTGAGACTGCATCCTGTCTCACACTGATGATGAACACCAGTCTGGCCATTAAAGGAAGTGCAGGAAATGAGCAGCATCACACAGTATGCACCAGAGTCAGCAAGAGAGGTGAGTAAAATGGCTGCCAGCAGCACATGGCAAATAAAGGAGGGAAAAAACCCTGACAGAAGGGGAATGCAGTAGTGATTATACCAGATAGAGGGTGCTGTGCAGCTGTATAATAATAATACTAATACAGACACAGTTATTACACTGTCATGTGAAGGGGAATGCAGTAGTGATTATATCAGGCAGAGGGCACTGTGCAGCTGTATAATAATAATACTAATACAGACACGGCTATTACACTGTCATGTGAAGGGGAATGCAGTAGTGATTATATCAGGCAGAAGACGCTGTGCAGCTGTAAAATAATAATAATACTAATACAGACACGGTTATTACACTGTCATGTGAAGGGGAATGCAGTAGTGATTATAAAAGGCAGAGGGCGCTGTGCAGCTGTATAATAATAATACTAATACAGACAAAGTTATTACACTGCCATGTGAAGGGGAATGCAGTAGTGATTATATCAGGCAGAGGGCGCTGTGCAGCTGTATAATAATTATAATAATACTAATACAGACACGGTTATTACAGTCATGTGAAGGGGAATGCAGTAGTGATTATACCAGGCAGAGGGCGCTGTGCAGCTGTATAATAATAATAATAATAATACTAATACAGACACGGTTATTACACTGTCATGTGAAGGGGAATGCAGTAGTGATTATATCAGGCAGAGTGCGCTGTGCAGCTGTATAATAATAATACTAATACAGACACGGTTATTACACTGTCATGTGAAGGTGAATGCAGTAGTGATTATACCAGGCAGAGGGCGCTGTGCAGCTGTATAATAATAATACTAATACAGACACAGTTATTACGCTGTCATGTGAAGGGGAATGCAGTAGTGATTATGTCAGGCAGAGGGCGCTGTGCAGCTGTAAATAATAATAATACTAATACAGACACGGTTATTACACTGTCATTTAAAGGGGAATGCAGTAGTGATTATGTCAGGCAGAGGGCGCTGTGCAGCTATATAATAATAATAATACTAATACAGACACAGTTATTACACTGTCATGTGAAGGGGAATGCAGTAGTGATTATATCAGGCAGAGGGCACTGTGCAGCTGTATAATAATAATACTAATACAGGCACGGTTATTACACTGTCATGTGAAGGGGAATGCAGTAGTGATTATACCAGGCAGAGGGCGCTGTGCAGCTGTATAATAATAATACTAATACAGACACGGTTATTACACTGCCATGTGAAGAGGAATTCAGTAGTGATTATACCAGGCAGAGGGCGCTGTGCAGCTGTATAATAATAATAATACAGGCATGGTTATTACACTGTCATGTGAAGGGGAATGCAGTAGCGATTATACCAGGCAGAGCGCGCTGTGCAGCTGTATAATAATAATACAAATACAGACACGGTTATTACACTGTCATGTGAGGGGGAATGCATTAGTGATTATACCAAGCAGTGGGCGCTGTGCAGCTGTATTATAATAATAATACTAATACAGACACAGTTATTACACTGTCATGTGAAGGGGAATGCAGTAGTGATTATACCAGGCAGAGGGCGCTGTGCAGCTGTATAATAATAATACTAATACAGGCACGGTTATTACACTGCCATGTGAAGGGGAATGCAGTAGTGATTATATCAGGCAGAGGGGCACTGTGCAGCTGTATAATAAAAATACTAATACAGACACGGTTATTACACTGTCATGTGAAGGAGAATGCAGTAGTGATTATACCAAACAGAGGGCACTGTGCAGCTGTATAATAATAATACTAATACAGGCACGGTTATTACACTGTCATGTGAAGGGGAATGCAGTAGTGATTATATCAGGCAGAGGGCGCTGTGCAGCTGTATAATAATAATAATACTAATACAGACACGGTTATTACAGTCATGTAAAGGGGAATGCAGTAGTGATTATACCAGACAGAGGGCGCTGTGCAGCTGTATAATAATAATAATAATACTAATACAGACACGGTTATTACATTCATGTGAAGGGGAATGCAGTAGTGATTATTCCAGGCAGAGGGCGCTGTGCAGCTGTATAATAATAATAATACTAATACAGACATGGATATTACACTGTCATGTGAAGGGGAATGCAGTAGTGATTATACCAGACAGAGGGCGCTGTGCAGCTGTATAATAATAATAATAATACTAATACAGACACGTTTATTACACGGTCATGTGAAGGGGAATGCAGTAATGATTATACCAGGCAGAGGGCGCTGTGCAGCTGTATAATAATAATACTAATACTAATACAGGCACGGTTATTACACTGTCATGTGAAGGGGAATGCAGTAGTGATTATACCAGGCAGAGGGCGCTGTGCAGCTGTATAATAATAATACTAATACAGACACAGTTATTACACTGTCATGTGAAGGGGGATGCAGTAGTGATTATATCAGGCAGAGTGCGCTGTGCAGCTGTATAATAATAATACTAATACAGACATGGTTATTACACTGTCATGTGAAGGGGAATGCAGTAGTGATTATATCAGGCAGAGGGCGCTGTGCAGCTGTATAATAATAATACTAATACAGACACGGTTATTACACTGTCATGTGAAGGGGAATGCAGGAGTGATTATACCAGGCAGAGGGCGCTGTGCAGCTGTATAATAATAATACTAATACAGACACGGTTATTACACTGTCATGTGAAGGGGAATGCAGTAGTGATTATACCAGGCAAAGGGCGCTGTGCAGCTGTATAATAATAATACTAATACAGACACGGTTATTACACTGTCATGTGAAGGGGAATGCAGTAGTGATTATACCAGGTAGAGGGCGCTTTGCAGCTGTATAATAATAATACAGATACAATTATTACACTGTCATGTGAAGGGGAATGCAGTAGTGATTATACCAGGCAGAGGGCGCTGTGCAGCTGTATAATAATAATACTTTTACAGACACAGTTATTACATTGTCATGTGAAGGGGGATGCAGTAGTGATTATATCAGTCAGAGGGCGCTGTGCAGCTGTATAATAATAATACTAATACAGACACAGTTATTACACTGTCATGTGAAGGGGAATGCAGTAGTGATTATACCAGACAGAGGGCGCTGTGCAGCTGTATAATAATAATAATACTAATACAGACACGGTTATTACACTGTCATGTGAAGGGGAATGCAGTAGTGATTATACCAGACAGAGGGCGCTGTGCAGCTGTATAATAAAAATACTAATACAGACACGGTTATTATACTGTCATGTGAAGGGGAATACAGTAGTGATTATACCAGACAGAGGGTGCCATAAAGCTGTGTAATAATAATACTAACACAGACACAGTTATTACACTGTCATGTGAAGGGGAATACATTAGTGATTATACCAGACAGAGGGCGCTGTGCAGCTGTATAATAATAATACTAATACAGACACCGCTATTACACTGTCATATGAAGAGGAATGCAGTAGTGATTATATCAGGCAGAGGGCGCTGTGCAGCTGTATAATAATAATAATACTAATACAGACACGGGTATTACACTGTCATATGAAGGGGAATGCAGTAGTGATTATACCAGACAGTGGGCGCTGTGCAGCTGTATAATAATATTACTAATACAGACACGGTTATTACACTGTCATGTGAAGAGGAATGCAGTAGTGATTATACCAGGCAGAGGACGCTGTGCAGCTGTATAATAATAATACTAATACAGACACGGTTATTACACTGTCATGAGAAGGGGAATGCAGTAGTGATTATACCAGACAGTGGGCGCTGTGCAGCTGTATAATAATATTACTAATACAGACACGGTTATTACACTGTCATGTGAAGAGGAATGCAGTAGTGATTATACCAGGCAGAGGAAGCTGTGCAGCTGTATAATAATAATACTAATACAGACACGGTTATTACACTGTCATGAGAAGGGGAATGCAGTAGTGATTATACCAGGCAGAGTGCGCTGTGCAGCTGTATATTAATAATACTAATACAGACCCGGTTATTACACTGTAATGTGAAGGCAGATGCAGTAGTGATTATACCTGGCAGAGGGAGCTGTGCAGCTGTATAATAATAATACTAATACAGACACAGTTATTATGCTGTCATGTGAAGGGTAATGCAGTAGTGATTATATCAGGCAGAGGGCACTGTGCAGCTGTATAATAATAATACTAATACAGACACGGTTATTACAGAGTCATGTGAAAGGGAATGCAGTAGTGATTATACCAGGCAGAGGGCGCTGTGCAGCTGTATAATAATAATAATAATACAGGCACGGCTATTACACTGTCATATGAAGGGGAATGCAGTAGTGATTATACCAGACAGAGGGCGCTGTGCAGCTGTGTAATAATAATACTAATACAGACACGGTTATTACACTGTCATGTGAAGGGGAATGCAGTAGTGATTATATCAGGCAGAGGGCGCTGTGCAGCTGTATAATAATAATTCTAATACAGACACGGTTATTACACAGTCATGTAAAGGGGAGTGCAGTAGTTATTATACCAGGCAGAGGGCGCTGTGCAGCTGTATAATAATAATAATAATAATAGAGACACGGTTATTACACTGTCATATGAAGGGGAATGCAGTAGTGATTATATCAGGCAGAGGGCTCTGTGCAGCTGTATAATAATAATTCTAATACAGACACGGCTATTACACAGTCATGTAAAGGGGAGTGCAGTAGTGATTATACCAGGCAGAGGGCGTTGTGCAGCTGTATAATAATAATACTAATACAGACACGGTTATTACACTGTCATATGAAGGGGAATGCAGTAGTGATTATACCAGGTAGAGGGCGCTGTGCAGCTGTATAAAAATAATACTAATACAGACACGGTTATTACACTGTCATGTGAAGGGGATTGCAGTAGTGATTATACCAGACAGAGGGCGCTGTGCAGCTGTATAATAATACTAATACAGATATGGTTATTACACTGTCATGTGAAGGGGAATGCAGTAGTGATTATACCAGGCAGAGGACGCTGTGCAGCTGTATAATAATACTACTAATACAGACACAGTTATTATGCTGTCATGTGAAGGGTAATGCAGTAGTGATTATATCAGGCAGAGGGCACTATGCAGCTGTATAATAATAATACTAATACAGACACGGTTATTACAGAGTCATGTGAAAGGGAATTCAGTAGTGATTATACCAGGCAGAGGGCGCTGTGCAGCTGTATAATAATAATACTAATGCAGACACAGTTATTACGCTGTCATATGAAAGGGAATGCAGTAGTGATTATACCAGACAGAGTGCCCTGTGCAGCTGTATAAAAATAATACTAATACAGACACGGTTATTACACTGTCATGTGAAGGGGAATGCAGTAGTGATTATACCAGGCAGAGGGCGCTGTGCAGCTGTATAATAATAATACTAATACAGACACGGTTATTACACTGTCATGTGAAGGGGAATGCAGTAGTGATTATATCAGGCAGAGGGCTCTGTGCAGCTGTATAATAATAATACTAATACAGACACGGTTATTACACTGTCATGTGAAGGGGAATGGAGTTGTGATTATATCAGGCAGAGGGCACTGTGCAGCTGTATAATAATAATACTAATACAGACACGGTTATTACACTGTCATGTGAAGGGGAATGGAGTTGTGATTATATCAGGCAGAGGGCACTGTGCAGCTGTATAATAATAATACTAATACAGACACGGTTATTACACAGTCATGTGAAGGGGAATGCAGTAGTGATTATACCAGGCAGAGGGCGCTGTGCAGCTGTATAATAATAATACTAATGCAGACACAGTTATTACGCTGTCATATGAAGGGGAATGCAGTAGTGATTATACCAGGCAGAGGGCACTGTGCAGCTGTATAATAATAATACTAATACAGACACAGTTATTACACTGTCATGTGAAGGGGAATGCAGTAGTGATTATACCAGACAGAGGGCGCTGTGCAGCTATATAATAATAATAATACAGACACGGTTATTACACTGTCATGTGAAGGGGAATGCTGTAGTGATTATACCAGGCAGAGGGCGCTGTGCAGCTGTATAATAATAATACTAATAAAGACACAGTTATTACGCTGTCATATGAAGGGGAATGCAGTAGTGATTATACCAGGCAGAGGGCACTGTGCAGCTGTATAATAATAATACTAATACAGACACAGTTATTACACTGTCATGTGAAGGGGAATGCAGTAGTGATTATACCAGACAGAGGGCGCTGTGCAGCTATATAATAATAATAATACAGACACGGTTATTACACTGTCATGTGAAGGGGAATGCAGTAGTGATTATACCAGACAGAGGGTGCTGTGCAGCTGTATAATAATAATACTGATACAGACACAATTATTACACTGTCATGTGAAGGGGAATGCAGTAGTGATTATATCAGGCAGAGGGCGGTGTGCAGCTGTATAATAATAATACTGATACAGATACAATTATTACACTGTCATGTGAAGGGGAATGCAGTAGTGATTATATCAGGTAGAGGGCGCTGTGCAGCTGTATAATAATAATACTAATACAGACACGGTTATTACACTGTCATGTGAAGGGGAATGGAGTTGTGATTATATCAGGCAGAGGGCACTGTGCAGCTGTATAATAATAATACTAATACAGACACGGTTATTACACAGTCATGTGAAGGGGAATGCAGTAGTGATTATACCAGGCAGAGGGCGCTGTGCAGCTGTATAATAATAATACTAATGCAGACACAGTTATTACTCTGTCATATGAAGGGGAATGCAGTAGTGATTATACCAGGCAGAGGGCACTGTGCAGCTGTATAATAATAATACTAATACAGACACAGTTATTACACTGTCATGTGAAGGGGAATGCAGTAGTGATTATACCAGACAGAGGGCGCTGTGCAGCTATATAATAATAATAATACAGACACGGTTATTACACTGTCATGTGAAGGGGAATGCTGTAGTGATTATACCAGGCAGAGGGCGCTGTGCAGCTGTATAATAATAATACTAATAAAGACACAGTTATTACGCTGTCATATGAAGGGGAATGCAGTAGTGATTATACCAGGCAGAGGGCACTGTGCAGCTGTATAATAATAATACTAATACAGACACAGTTATTACACTGTCATGTGAAGGGGAATGCAGTAGTGATTATACCAGACAGAGGGCGCTGTGCAGCTATATAATAATAATAATACAGACACGGTTATTACACTGTCATGTGAAGGGGAATGCAGTAGTGATTATACCAGACAGAGGGTGCTGTGCAGCTGTATAATAATAATACTGATACAGACACAATTATTACACTGTCATGTGAAGGGGAATGCAGTAGTGATTATATCAGGCAGAGGGCGGTGTGCAGCTGTATAATAATAATACTGATACAGACACAATTATTACACTGTCATGTGAAGGGGAATGCAGTAGTGATTATATCAGGTAGAGGGCGCTGTGCAGCTGTATAATAATAATACTAATACAGACACGGTTATTACACTGTCATGTGAAGGGGAATGCAGTAGTGATTATACCAGACAGAGGGCGCTGTCCAGCTGTATAATAATAATACTAATACAGACACAGTTATTACACTGTCATAAGAAGGGGAATGCAATAGTGATTATACCAGGCAGAGGGCGCATTGCAGCTGTATAAAAATAATACTAATACAGACACGGTTATTACACTGTCATGTGAAGGGGAATGCTGTAGTGATTATACCAGGCAGAGAGCGCTGTGCAGCTGTAAAATAATAATAATAATACAGACACGGTTATTACACTGTCATGTGAAGTGGAATGCATTAGTGATTATATGAGGCAGAGGGCGCTGTGCAGCTGTATAATAATAATACTAATACAGACACGGTTATTACACAGTCATGTGAAGGGGAATGCAGTAGTGATTATACCAGGCAGAGGGCGCTGTGCAGCTGTATAATAATACTAATACAGACAAGGTTATTACACAGTCATGTGAAGTGGAATGCAGTAGTGATTATATCAGACAGAGGCCGCTGTGCAGCTCTATAATAATAGTACTAATACAGACACAGTTATTACACTGTCATGTGAAGAGGAATGCAGTAGTGATTATATCAGGCAGAGGGCGCTGTGTAGCTGTATAATAATAATACTAATACAGACACGGTTATTACACTGTCATGTGAAGGCGAATGCAGTAGTGATTATACCAGACAGAGGGCGCTGTGCAGCTGTATAAAAATACTAAAACAGATACGGTTATTACACTGTCATGTGAAGGAGAATGCAGTTGTGATTATACCAGGCAGAGGGCGCTGTGCAGCTGTATAGTAATAATACTAATAAAGATACGGTTATTACACTGTCATGTAAAGGGGAATGCAGTAGTGATTATACCAGGCAGAGGGCGCTTTGCAGCTGTATAATAATAATACTAATACAGACACGGTTATTACACTGTCATGTAAAGAGGAATGCAGTAGTGATTATAACAGGCAGAGGGCGATGTGCAGCTGTATAATAATAATACTAATACAGACACGGTTATTACACTGTCATGAGAAGGGGAATGCAGTAGTGATTATACCAGGCAGAGGGCGTTTTGCAGCTGTATAATAATAATACTAATACAGACACGCTTATTACACTGTCATGTGAAGGGGAATGCAGTAGTGATTATATCAGGCAGAGGGCGCTGTGCAGCTGTATAATAATAATACTAATACAGACACGGCTATTACACTGTCATATGAAGGGGAATGCATTAGTGATTATACCAGACAGAGGGTGCTGTGCAGCTGTATAATAATAATACTAATACAGACACGGTTATTACACTGTCATGTGAAGGGGAATGCAGTAGTGATTATATCAGGCAGAGAGCGCTGTGCAGCTGTATAATAATAATACTGATACAGACACAATTTTTACACTGTCATGTGAAGGGGAATGCAGTAGTGATTATATCAGGCAGAGGGCGCTGTGCAGCTGTATAATAATAATACTAATACAGACACGGTTATTACACTGTCATGTGAAGGGGAATGCAGTAGTGATTATACCAGGCAGAGGGAACTGTGCAGCTGTATAGTAATGAAACTAATACAGACACGGTTATTACACTGTCATGTGAAGGGGAATGCAGTAGTGATTATACCAAGGAGAGAGCGCTGTGCAGCTGTATAATAATAATAATACTAATACAGACACGGTTATTACACTGTCATATGAAAGGGAATGCAGTAGTGATTATACCAGGCAGAGAGCGCTGTGCAGCTGTATAATAACAATACTAATACAGACACGGTTATTACACTGTCATGTGAAGTGGAATGCAGTAGTGATTATATGAGGCAGAGGCCGCTGTGCAGCTCTATAATAATACTACTAATACAGACACAGTTATTACACTGTCATGTGAAGAGGAATGCAGTAGTGATTATATCAGGCAGAGGGCGCTGTGTAGCTGTATAATAATAATAATACTAATACAGACACGGTTATTACACTGTCATGTGAAGGCGAATGCAGTAGTGATTATACCAGACAGAGGGCGCTGTGCAGCTGTATAAAAATACTAATACAGATACAGTTATTACACTGTCATGTGAAGGGGAATGCAGTAGTGATTATACCAGGCAGAGGGCGCTTTGCAGCTGTATAATAATAATACTAATACAGACACGGTTATTACACTGTCATGTGAAGAGGAATGCAGTAGTGATTATAACAGGCAGAGGGCGCTGTGCAGCTGTATAATAATAATACTAATACAGACATGGTTATTACAATGTCATGAGAAGGGGAATGCAGTAGTGATTATACCAGGCAGAGGGCGCTTTGCAGCTGTATAATAATAATACTAATACAGACACGGTTATTACACTGTCATGTGAAGGGAAATGCAGTAGTGATTATACCAGGCAGAGGGCGCTGTGCAGCTGTATAATAATAATAATACTAATACAGATACAGTTATAACGCTGTCATGTGAAGGGGAATGCAGTAGTGATTATACCTGGCAGAGGGCGCTGTGCAACTGTATAATAATAATACTAATACAGACACGGTTATTACACTGTCATGTGAAGGGGAATGCAGTAGTGATTATAGCAGGCAGAGGGCGCTGTGCAGCTGTATAATAATAATACTAATACAGACACGGTTATTACACAGTCATGTGAAGGGGAATGCAGTAGTGATTATACCAGACAGAGGGCGCTGTGCAGCTGTATAATAATAATACTAATAGAGATACGGTTATTACACTGTCATGTGAAGGGGAATGCAGTAGTGATTATACGAGACAGAGGGCGCTGTGCAGCTGTATAATAATAATACTAATACAGACACGGTTATTACACTGTCATGTAAAGGGAAATGCAGTAGTTATTATACCTGGCAGAGGGCGTTGTGCAGCTGTATAATAATAATACTAATACAGACACGGTTATTACACTGTCATATGAAGGGGAATGCTGTAGTGATTATATCAGACAGGGGGCGTTGTGCAGCTGTATAATAATAATACTAATACAGACACGGTTATTACACTGTCATGTGAAGGGGAATACAGTAGTGATTATACCAGACAGAGGGCGCTATACAGCTGTGTTATAATAATACTAACACAGACACAGTTATTACACTGTCATGTGAAGGGGAATACAGTAGTGATTATACCAGACAGAGGGCGCTGTGCAGCTGTATAATAATAATTATACAGACACAGTTATTACACTGTCATGTGAAGGGGAATGCAGTAGTGATTATATCAGGCAGAGGGCACTGTGCGCTGTATAATAATAATAATACTAATACAGACACGGCTATTACACTGTCATATGAAGGGGAATGCAGTAGTGATTATACCAGGAAAAGGGCGCTGTGCAGCTGTATAATAATAATACTAATACAGACACAGTTATTACACTGTCAGATGAAGGGGAATGCAGTAGTGATTATACCAGGAAAAGGGCGCTGTGCAGCTGTATAATAATAATACTAATACAGACACAGTTATTACACTGTCAGATGAAGGGGAATGCAGTAGTGATTATACCAGACAGAGGGCGCTGTGCAGCTGTATAATAATATTACTAATACAGACACGGTTATTACACAGTCATGTGAAGGGGAATGCAGTAGTGATTATACGAGGCAGAGGGCGCTGTGCAGCTGTATAATAATAATAATACTAATGCAGACACGGTTATTACACAGTCATGTGAAGAGGAATGCAGAAGTGATTATACCAGACAGAGAGCGCTGTGCAGCTGTATAATAATAATAATACAGACACGGTTAATACACTGTCATGTGAAGGGGAATGCAGTAGTGATTATATCAGGCAAAGGGCGCTGTGCAGCTGTATAATAGTAATACTGATACAGACACGGTTATTACACTGTCATGAGATGGGGAATGCAGTAGTGATTATACCAGACAGAGGGTGCTGTGCAGCTGTATAATAATATTAATAATACAGACACAGTTATTACACTGTCATATGAAGGGGAATGCAATAGTGATTATACCAGGCAGAGGGCACTGTACAGCTGTATAATAATAATACTAATACAGACACGGTTATTACACTGTCATGAGGAGGAATGCAGTAGTGATTATACCAGGCAGAGAGCGCTGTGCAGCTGTATAATAATAATACTAATACAGACACGGTTATTACACTGTCATATGAAAGGGAATGCAGTAGTGATTATATCAGGCAGAGGGCACTGTGCAGCTGTATAATAATAATACTAATACAGACACGGTTATTACACTGTCATGTGAAGGGGAATGCAGTAGTGATTATACCAGATAGAGGGAGCTGTACAGCTGTATAATAATAATACTAATTCAGACACGGTTATTACACTGTCATATGAAGGGGAATGCAGTAGTGATTATACCAGGCAGAGGGCGCTGTGAAGCTGTATAATAATAATAATACAGACACGGTTAATACACTGTCATGTGAAGGGGAATGCAGTAGTGATTATATCAGGCAAAGGGCGCTGTGCAGCTGTATAATAATAATACTAATACAGATACGGCTATTACACTGTCATATCAAGGGGAATGCAGTAATGATTATACAAGACAGAGGGCGCTGTGCAGCTGTGTAATAATAATACTAATACAGAAACGGTTATTACACTGTCATGTGAAGGGGAATGCCGTAGTGATTATATCAGGCAGAGGGGGCTGTGCAGCTGTATAATAATAATACTAATACAGACACGGTTATTACACTGCCAGATGAAGGGGAATGCAGTAGTGATTATACCAGACAGAGGGCGCTGTGCAGCTGTATAATAATATTACTAATATAGACACGGTTATTACACAGTCATGTGAAGGGGAATGCAGTAGTGATTATACGAGGCAGAGGGCGCTGTGCAGCTGTATAATAATAATAATACTAATGCAGACACGGTTATTACACAGTCATGTGAAGAGGAATGCAGAAGTGATTATACCAGACAGAGGGCGCTGTGCAGCTGTATAATAATAATAATACAGACACGGTTAATACACTGTCATGTGAAGGGGAATGCAGTAGTGATTATATCAGGCAAAGGGCGCTGTGCAGCTGTATAATAATAATACTAATACAGACACGGCTATTACACTGTCATATGAATGGGAATGCAGTAGTGATTATACCAGACAGAGGGCGCTGTGCAGCTGTGTAATAATAATACTAATACAGACACGGTTATTACACTGTCATGTGAAGGGGAATGTAGTAGTGATTATATCAGGCAGAGAGCACTGTGCAGCTGTATAATAGTAATAATGATACAGACACGGTTATTACACTGTCATGAGACGGGGAATGCAGTAGTGATTATACCAGACAGAGGGTGCTGTGCAGCTGTATAATAATATTAATATTACAGACACAGTTATTACACTGTCATATGAAGGGGAATGCAATAGTGATTATACCAGGCAGAGGGCACTGTGCAGCTGTATAATAATAATACTAATACAGACACGGTTATTACACTGTCATGTGAAGAGGAATGCAATAGTGATTATACCAGGCAGAGGGCGCTGTGCAACTGTATAATAATAATACTAATACAGACACGGTTATTACACTGTCATGAGGAGGAATGCAGTAGTGATTATACCAGGCAGAGAGCGCTGTGCAGCTGTATAATAATAATACTAATACAGACACGGTTATTACACTGTCATATGAAAGGGAATGCAGTAGTGATTATATCAGGCAGAGGGCACTGTGCAGCTATATAATAATACTAATACAGACACGGTTATTACACTGTCATGTGAAGGGGAATGCAGTAGTGATTATACCAGATAGAGGGTGCTGTACAGCTGTATAATAATAATACTAATTCAGACACGGTTATTACACTGTCATATGAAGGGGAATGCAGTAGTGATTATACCAGGCAGAGGGCGCTGTGAAGCTGTATAATAATAATAATACAGACACGGTTAATACACTGTCATGTGAAGGGGAATGCAGTAGTGATTATATCAGGCAAAGGGCGCTGTGCAGCTGTATAATAATAATACTAATACAGATACGGCTATTACACTGTCATATCAAGGGGAATGCAGTAATGATTATACCAGACAGAGGGCGCTGTGCAGCTGTGTAATAATAATACTAATACAGAAACGGTTATTACACTGTCATGTGAAGGGGAATGCAGTAGTGATTATATCAGGCAGAGAGCGCTGTGCAGCTGTATAATAATAATACTGATACAGACACAATTATTACACTGTCATGTGAAGGGGAATGCAGTAGTGATTATATCAGGCAGAGGGCGCTGTGCAGCTGTATAATAATAATACTAATACAGACACGGTTATTACACTGTCATGTGAAGGGGAATGCAGTAGTGATTATATCAGGCAGAGGGCGCTGTGTAGCTGTATAATAATAATACTAATACAGACACAGTTATTACACTGTCATGTAAAGGGGAATGCAGTAGTGATTATACCAGACAGAGGCGCTGTGTAATAATAATACTAATACAGACACGGTCATTACACTGTCATGTGAAGGGGAATGCAGTAGTGATTATATCAGGCAGAGAGCGCTCTGCAGCTGTATAATAATAATACTGATACAGACACGATTATTACACTGTCATGTGAAGGGGAATGCAGTAGTGATTATACCAGAAGAGGGCGCTGTCCAGCTGTATAATAATAATACTAATACAGACACAGTTATTACACTGTCATATGAAGGGGAATGCAGTAGTGATTATACCAGGCAGAGGGCGCTGTGCAGCTGTATAAAAATAATACTAATACAGACACGGTTATTACACTGTCATGTAAAGGGGAATGCAATAGTGATTATACCAGGCAGAGGGCACTGTGCAGCTGTATAATAATAATACTAATACAGACACGGTTATTACACTGTCATGAGGAGGAATGAAGGAGTGATTATACCAGGCAGAGAGCGCTGTGCAGCTGTATAATAATAATACTAATACAGACACGGTTATTACACTGTCATATGAAAGGGAATGCAGTAGTGATTATATCAGGCAGAGGGCACTGTGCAGCTGTATAATAATACTAATACTGACACGGTTATTACACTGTCATGTGAAGGGGAATGCAGTAGTGATTATACCAGATAGAGGGTGCTGTAAAGCTGTATAATAATAATACTAATTCAGACACGGTTATTACACTGTCATATGAAGGGGAATGCAGTAGTGATTATACCAGGCAGAGGGCGCTGTGAAGCTGTATAATAATAATAATACAGACATGGTTAATACACTGTCATGTGAAGGGGAATGCAGTAGTGATTATATCAGGCAAAGGGCGCTGTGCAGCTGTATAATAATAATACTAATACAGATACGGCTATTACACTGTCATATCAAGGGGAATGCAGTAATGATTATACCAGACAGAGGGCGCTGTGCAGCTGTGTAATAATAATACTAATACAGAAACGGTTATTACACTGTCATGTGAAGGGGAATGAAGTAGTGATTATATCAGGCAGAGAGCGCTGTGCAGCTGTATAATAATAATACTGATACAGACACAATTATTACACTGTCATGTGAAGGGGAATGCAGTAGTGATTATATCAGGCAGAGGGCGCTGTGTAGCTGTATAATAATAATACTAATACAGACACAGTTATTACACTGTCATGTAAAGGGGAATGCAGTAGTGATTATACCAGACAGAGGCGCTGTGTAATAATAATACTAATACAGACACGGTTATTACACTGTCATGTGAAGGGGAATGCAGTAGTGATTATATCAGGCAGAGGGCGCTGTGCAGCTGTATAATAATAATACTAATACAGACACGGTTATTACACTGTCATGTGAAGAGGAATGCAGGAGTGATTATACCAGGCAGAGGGCGCTGTGTAGCTGTTTTATAATAATACTAATACAGACACGGTTATTACACTGTCATGTGAAGGGGAATGCAGTAGTAATTATACCAGGCAGAGGGCGCTGTGCAGCTGTATAATAATAATACTAATACAGACACGGTTATTACACTGTCATGTGAAGGGGAATGCAGTAGTAATTATACCAGGCAGAGGGCGCTGTGCAGCTGTATAATAATAATACTAATACAGACACGGTTATTACACTGTCATGTGAAGGGGAATGCAGTAGTGATTATACCAGGTAGAGGGCGCTGTGCAGCTGTATAATAATAATACAGATACAATTATTACACTGTCATGTGAAGGGGAATGCAGTAGTGATTATACCAGGCAGAGGGCGCTGTGCCGCTGTATAATAATAATACTTTTACAGACACAGTTATTACATTGTCATGTGAAGGGGGATGCAGTAGTGATTATATCAGTCAGAGGGCGCTGTGCAGCTGTATAATAATAATAATACAGACACGGTTAATACACTGTCATGTGAAGGGGAATGCAGTAGTGATTATATCAGGCAAAGGGCGCTGTGCAGCTGTATAATAATAATACTAATGCAGACACGGCTATTACACTGTCATATGAAGGGGAATGCAGTAGTGATTATACCAGACAGAGGGCGCTGTGCAGCTGTGTAATAATAATACCAATACAGACACGGTTATTGCACTGTAATGTGAAGGGGAATGTAGTAGTGATTATATCAGGCAGAGAGCGCTGTGCAGCTGTATAATAGTAATACTGATACGGACACGATTATTACACTGTCATGTGAAGGGGAATGCCGTAGTGATTATATCAGGCAGAGGGCGCTGTGCAGCTGGATAATAATAATACTAATACAGACACGGTTATTACACTGTCATGTGAAGGGGAATGCAGTAGTGATTATATTAGGCAGAGGGCGCTGTGCAGCTGTATAATAATATTACTAATACAGACACGGTTATTACACTGTCATGAGAAGGGGAATGCAGTAGTGATTATACCAGACAGAGGGTGCTGTGCAGCTGTATAATAATATTAATAATACAGACACAGTTATTACACTGTCATATGAAGGGGAATGCAATAGTGATTATACCAGGCAGAGGGCACTGTGCAGCTGTATAATAATAATACTAATACAGACACGGTTATTACACTGTCATGAGGAGGAATGCAGTAGTGATTATACCAGGCAGAGAGCACTGTGCAGCTGTATAATAATAATACTAATACAGACACGGTTATTACACTGTCATATGAAAGGGAATGCAGTAGTGATTATATCAGGCAGAGGGCACTGTGCAGCTGTATAATAATAATACTAATACAGACACGGTTATTACACTGTCATGTGAAGGGGAATGCAGTAGTGATTATACCAGATAGAGGGTGCTGTACAGCTGTATAATAATAATACTAATTCAGACACGGTTATTACACTGTCATATGAAGGGGAATGCAGTAGTGATTATACCAGGCAGAGGGCGCTGTGAAGCTGTATAATAATAATAATACAGACACGGTTAATACACTGTCATGTGAAGGGGAATGCAGTAGTGATTATATCAGGCAAAGGGCGCTGTGCAGCTGTATAATAATAATACTAATACAGATACCGCTATTACACTGTCATATCAAGGGGAATGCAGTAATGATTATACCAGACAGAGGGCGCTGTGCAGCTGTGTAATAATAATACTAATACAGAAACGGTTATTACATTGTCATGTGAAGGGGAATGCAGTAGTGATTATATCAGGCAGAGAGCGCTGTGCAGCTGTATAATAATAATAATGATACAGACACAATTATTACACTGTCATGTGAAGGGGAATGCAGTAGTGATTATATCAGGCAGAGGGCGCTGTACAGCTGTATAATAATACTACTAATACAGGCACGGTTATTACACTGTCATGTGAAGGGGAATGCAGTAGTGATTATATCAGGCAGAGGGCGCTGTGTAGCTGTATAATAATAATACTAATACAGACACAGTTATTACACTGTCATGTGAAGGGGAATGCAGTAGTGATTATATCAGGCAGAGTGCGCTGTGCAGCTGTATAATAATAATACTAATACGGACACGGTTATTACACTGTCATGTGAAGGGGAATGCAGTAGTGATTATATCAGGCAGAGGGCGCTGTGCAGCTGTATAATAATAATACTAATACAGACACGGTTATTACACTGTCATATCAAGGGGAATGCAGTAATGATTATACCAGACAGAGGGCGCTGTGCAGCTGTGTAATAATAATACTAATACAGAAACGGTTATTACACTGTCATGTGAAGGGGAATGCAGTAGTGATTATATCAGGCAGAGAGCGCTCTGCAGCTGTATAATAATAATACTGATACAGACACGATTATTACACTGTCATGTGAAGGGGAATGCAGTAGTGATTATACCAGAAGAGGGCGCTGTCCAGCTGTATAATAATAATACTAATACAGACACATTTATTACACTGTCATATGAAGGGGAATGCAGTAGTGATTATATCAGGCAGAGAGCGCTCTGCAGCTGTATAATAATAATACTGATACAGACACGATTATTACACTGTCATGTGAAGGGGAATGCAGTAGTGATTATACCAGAAGAGGGCGCTGTCCAGCTGTATAATAATAATACTAATACAGACACATTTATTACACTGTCATATGAAGGGGAATGCAGTAGTGATTATATCAGGCAGAGTGCGCTGTGCAGCTGTATAATAATAATACTAATACAGACACAGTTATTACACTGTCATGTGAAGGGGAATGCAGTAGTGATTATATCAGGCAGAGTGCGCTGTGCAGCTGTATAATAATAATACTAATACAGACACGGTTATTACACTGTCATGTGAAGGGGAATGCAGTAGTGATTATATCAGGCAGAGGGCGCTGTGCAGCTGTATAATAATAATACTAATACAGACACGGTTATTACACTGTCATGTGAAGGGGAAAGCAGGAGTGATTATACCAGGCAGAGGGCGCTGTGCAGCTGTATAATAATAATACTAATACAGACACGGTTATTACACTGTCATGTGAAGGGGAATGCAGTAGTGATTATACCAGGCAAAGGGCGCTGTGCAGCTGTATAATAATAATACTAATACAGACACGGTTATTACACTGTCATGTGAAGGGGAATGCAGTAGTAATTATACCAGGCAGAGGGCGCTGTGCAGCTGTATAATAATAATACTAATACAGACACGGTTATTACACTGTCATGTGAAGGGGAATGCAGTAGTGATTATACCAGGTAGAGGGCGCTGTGCAGCTGTATAATAATAATACAGATACAATTATTACACTGTCATGTGAAGGGGAATGCAGTAGTGATTATACCAGGCAGAGGGCGCTGTGCAGCTGTATAATAATAATACTTTTACAGACACAGTTATTACATTGTCATGTGAAGGGGGATGCAGTAGTGATTATATCAGTCAGAGGGCACTGTGCAGCTGTATAATAATAATACTAATACAGACAAGGTTATTACACTGTCATGTGAAGGGGAATGCAGTAGTGATTATACCAGGCAGAGGGCGCTTTGCAGCTGTATAATAATAATACTAATACAGACACGGTTATTACACTGTCATGTGAAGGGAAATGCAGTAGTGATTATACCAGGCAGAGGGCGCTGTGCAGCTGTATAATAATAATACTAATACAGATACAGTTATAACGCTGTCATGTGAAGGGGAATGCAGTAGTGATTATACCTGGCAGAGGGCGCTGTGCAACTGTATAATAATAATACTAATACAGACACGGTTATTACACTGTCATGTGAAGGGGAATGCAGTAGTGATTATAGCAGGCAGAGGGCGCTGTGCAGCTGTATAATAATAATACTAATACAGACACGGATATTACACTGTCATGTGAAGGGGAATGTAGTAGTGATTATACCAGACAGAGGGCGCTGTGCAGCTGTATAATAATAATACTAATAGAGATACGGTTATTACACTGTCATGTGAAGGGGAATGCAGTAGTGATTATACGAGACAGAGGGCGCTGTGCAGCTGTATAATAATAATACTAATACAGACACGGTTATTACACTGTCATGTGAAGGGAAATGCAGTAGTTATTATACCTGGCAGAGGGCGTTGTGCAGCTGTATAATAATAATACTAATACAGACACGGTTCTTACACTGTCATATGAAGGGGAATGCTGTAGTGATTATATCAGACAGGGGGCGTTGTGCAACTGTATAATAATAATACTAATACAGACACGGTTATTACACTGTCATGTGAAGGGGAATACAGTAGTGATTATACAAGACAGAGGGCGCTATACAGCTGTGTTATAATAATACTAACACAGACACAGTTATTACACTGTCATGTGAAGGGGAATACAGTAGTGATTATACCAGACAGAGGGCGCTGTGCAGCTGTATAATAATAATTATACAGACAGTTATTACACTGTCATGTGAAGGGGAATGCAGTAGTGATTATATCAGGCAGAGGGCGCTGTGCAGCTTTATAATAATAATAATACTAATACAGACACGCCTATTACACTGTCATGTGAAGGGGAATGCAGTAGTGATTAAATCAGGCAGAGGGCGCTGTGCAGCTGTATAATAATAATAATACTAATACAGACACGGCTATTACACTGTCATATGAAGGGGAATGCAGTAGTGATTATACCAGGCAGAGGGCGCTGTGCAGCTGTATAATAATATTACTAATACAGACACGGTTATTACACAGTCATGTGAAGGGGAATGCAGTAGTGATTATACAAGGCAGAGGGCGCTGTGCAGCTGTATAATAATAATACTACTAATGCAGACACGGTTATTACACAGTCATGTGAAGAGGAATGCAGAAGTGATTATACCAGACAGAGGGCGCTGTGCAGCTGTATAATAATAATACAGACACGGTTAATACACTGTCATGTGAAGGGGAATGCAGTAGTGATTATACCAGGCAGAGGGCGCTGTGCAACTGTATAATAATAATACTAATACAGACACGGTTATTACACTGTCATGAGGAGGAATGCAGTAGTGATTATACCAGGCAGAGAGCGCTGTGCAGCTGTATAATAATAATACTAATACAGACACGGTTATTACACTGTCATATGAAAGGGAATGCAGTAGTGATTATATCAGGCAGAGGGCACTGTGCAGCTATATAATAATACTAATACAGACACGGTTATTACACTGTCATGTGAAGGGGAATGCAGTAGTGATTATACGAGACAGAGGGCGCTGTGCAGCTGTATAATAATAATACTAATACAGACACGGTTATTACACTGTCATGTGAAGGGGAATGCAGTAGTGATTATATTAGGCAGAGGGCGCTGTGCAGCTGTATAATAATATTACTAATACAGACACGGTTATTACACTGTCATGAGAAGGGGAATGCAGTAGTGATTATACCAGACAGAGGGTGCTGTGCAGCTGTATAATAATATTAATATTACAGACACAGTTATTACATTGTCATGTGAAGGGGGATGCAGTAGTGATTATATCAGTCAGAGGGCGCTGTGCAGCTGTATAATAATAATACTAATACAGACACGGCTATTACACTGTCATATCAAGGGGAATGCAGTAATGATTATACAAGACAGAGGGCGCTGTGCAGCTGTGTAATAATAATACTAATACAGAAACGGTTATTACACTGTCATGTGAAGGGGAATGCCGTAGTGATTATATCAGGCAGAGGGGGCTGTGCAGCTGTATAATAATAATACTAATACAGACACGGTTATTACACTGCCAGATGAAGGGGAATGCAGTAGTGATTATACCAGACAGAGGCGCTGTGCAGCTGTATAATAATATTACATATAGACACGGTTATTACACAGTCATGTGAAGGGGAATGCAGTAGTGATTATACGAGCAGAGGGCGCTGTGCAGCTGTATAATAATAATACTACTAATGCAGACACGGTTATTACACAGTCATGTGAAGAGGAATGCAGAAGTGATTATACCAGACAGAGGGCGCTGTGCAGCTGTATAATAATAATACAGACACGGTTAATACACTGTCATGTGAAGGGGAATGCAGTAGTGATTATATCAGGCAAAGGGCGCTGTGCAGCTGTATAATAATAATACTAATACAGACACGGCTATTACACTGTCATATGAAGGGGAATGCAGTAGTGATTATACCAGACAGAGGGCGCTGTGCAGCTGTGTAATAATAATACTAATACAGACACGGTTATTACACTGTCATGTGAAGGGGAATGTAGTAGTGATTATATCAGGCAGAGAGCGCTGTGCAGCTGTATAATAGTAATACTGATACAGACACGATTATTACACTGTCATGTGAAGGGGAATGCAGTAGTGATTATATCAGGCAGAGGGCGCTGTGCAGCTGTATAATAATAATACTAATACAGACACGGTTATTACACTGTCATGTGAAGGGGAATGCAGTAGTGATTATATCAGGCAGAGGGCGCTGTGCAGCTGTATAATAATAATACTAATACAGACACAGTTATTACACTGTCATGTGAAGGGGAATGCAGTAGTGATTATACCAGGCAGAGGGCGCTGTGCAGCTGTATAATAATAATACTAATACAGACACGGTTATTACACTGTCATGTGAAGGGGAATGCAGTAGTGATTATACCAGGCAGAGGGCGCTGTGCAGCTGTATAATAATAATACTAATACAGACACGTTATTACACTGTCATGTGAAGGGGAATGCAGTAGTGATTATATCAGGCAGAGGGCGCTGTGCAGCTGTATAATAATAATACTAATACAGACACAGGTTATTACACTGTCATGTGAAGGGGAATGCAGTAGTGATTATACCAGGCAGAGGGCGCTGTGCAGCTGTATAATAATAATACTAATACAGACACGGTTATTACACTGTCATGTGAAGGGGAATGCAGTAGTGATTATACCAGGCAGAGGGCGCTGTGCAGCTGTATAATAATAATACTAATACAGACACGGTTATTACACTGTCATGTGAAGGGGAATGCAGTAGTGATTATATCAGGCAAAGGGCGCTGTGCAGCTGTATAATAATAATACTAATACAGATACGGCTATTACACTGTCATATCAAGGGGAATGCAGTAATGATTATACCAGACAGAGGGCGCTGTGCAGCTGTGTAATAATAATACTAATACAGAAACGGTTATTACACTGTCATGTGAAGGGGAATGCAGTAGTGATTATATCAGGCAGAGAGCGCTGTGCAGCTGTATAATAATAATACTGATACAGACACAATTATTACACTGTCATGTGAAGGGGAATGCAGTAGTGATTATATCAGGCAGAGGGCGCTGTGCAGCTGTATAATAATAATACTAATACAGACACGGTTATTACACTGTCATGTGAAGGGGAATGCAGTAGTGATTATATCAGGCAGAGGGCGCTGTGTAGCTGTATAATAATAATACTAATACAGACACAGTTATTACACTGTCATGTAAAGGGGAATGCAGTAGTGATTATACCAGACAGAGGCGCTGTGTAATAATAATACTAATACAGACACGGTTATTACACTGTCATGTGAAGGGGAATGCAGTAGTGATTATATCAGGCAGAGAGCGCTCTGCAGCTGTATAATAATAATACTGATACAGACACGATTATTACACTGTCATGTGAAGGGGAATGCAGTAGTGATTATACCAGAAGAGGGCGCTGTCCAGCTGTATAATAATAATACTAATACAGACACAGTTATTACACTGTCATATGAAGGGGAATGCAGTAGTGATTATACCAGGCAGAGGGCGCTGTGCAGCTGTATAAAAATAATACTAATACAGACACGGTTATTACACTGTCATGTAAAGGGGAATGCAGTAGTGATTATACCAGGCAGAGGGCACTGTGCAGCTGTATAATAATAATACTAATACAGACACGGTTATTACACTGTCATGTAATAATACTAATACAGACACGGTTATTACACTGTCATATGAAGGGGAATGCAGTAGTGATTATACCAGGCAGAGGGCGCTGTGCAGCTGTATAATAATAATACTAATACAGACACGGTTATTACACTGTCATGTGAAGGGGAATGCAGTAGTGATTATACCAGGCAGAGGGCGCTGTGCAGCTGTATAATAATAATACTAATACAGACACGGTTATTACACTGTCATATGAAGGGGAATGCAGTAGTGATTATACCAGGCAGAGGGCGCTGTGCAGCTGTATAATAATAATAATACAGACACGGTTATTACACTGTCATGTGAAGGGGAATGCAGTAGTGATTATATCAGGCAAGAGGGCGCTGTGCAGCTGTATAATAATAATACTAATACAGACACGGTTATTACACTGTCATATGAAGGGGAATGCAGTAGTGATTATACCAGACAGAGGGCGCTGTGCAGCTGTGTAATAATAATACTAATACAGAAACGGTTATTACACTGTCATCGTGAAGGGGAATGCACGTAGTGATTATATCAGGCAGAGAGCGCTGTGCAGCTGTATAATAATAATACTGATACAGACACAATTATTACACTGTCATGTGAAGGGGAATGCAGTAGTGATTATATCCAGGCAGAGGGCGCTGTGCAGCTGTATCAATAATAATACTCATACAGACATAACTGTATGATTACACTGTCTAACAATACAGACACGTTATTACACTGTCATGTGAAGAGGAATGCAGGAGTGATTATACCAGGCAGAGGGCGCTGTGTAGCTGTTTTATAATAATACTAATACATACACGGTTATATACACTGTCATGTGAAGGGGAATGCAGTAGTAATTATACCCAGGCAGAGGGCGCTGTGCAGCTGTATAATAATAATACTAATACAGACACGGTTATTACACTGTCATGTGAAGGGAATGCAGTAGTATATATACCAGGCAGAGGCGCTGTGCAGCTGTATAATAATAATACTAAACAGACACGGTTATTACACTGTCATGTGAAGGGGAATGCAGTAGTGATTATACCAGGTAGAGGGCGCTGTGCAGCTGTATAATAATAATACAGATACAATTATTACACTGTCATGTGAAGGGGAATGCAGTAGTGATTATACCAGGCAGAGGGCGCTGTGCAGCTGTATAATAATAATACTTTTACAGACACAGTTATTACACTGTCATGTGAAGGGGAATGCAGTAGTGATTATATCAGTCAGAGGGCGCTGTGCAGCTGTATAATAATAATAATACAGACACGGTTAATACACTGTCATGTGAAGGGGAATGCAGTAGTGATTATATCAGGCAAAGGGCGCTGTGCAGCTGTATAATAATAATACTAATACAGACACGGCTATTACACTGTCATATGAAGGGGAATGCAGTAGTGATTATACCAGACAGAGGGCGCTGTGCAGCTGTGTAATAATAATACCAATACAGACACGGTTATTACACTGTCATGTGAAGGGGAATGTAGTAGTGATTATATCAGGCAGAGAGCGCTGTGCAGCTGTATAATAGTAATACTGATACAGACACGATTATTACACTGTCATGTGAAGGGGAATGCCGTAGTGATTATATCAGGCAGAGGGCGCTGTGCAGCTGTATAATAATAATACTAATACAGACACGGTTATTACACTGTCATGTGAAGGGGAATGCAGTAGTGATTATATCAGGCAGAGGGCGCTGTGCAGCTGTATAATAATATTACTAATACAGACACGGTTATTACACTGTCATGAGAAGGGGAATGCAGTAGTGATTATACCAGACAGAGGGTGCTGTGCAGCTGTATAATAATATTACTAATACAGACACAGTTATTACACTGTCATATGAAGGGGAATGCAATAGTGATTATACCAGGCAGAGGGCACTGTGCAGCTGTATAATAATAATACTAATACAGACACGGTTATTACACTGTCATGAGGAGGAATGCAGTAGTGATTATACCAGGCAGAGAGCGCTGTGCAGCTGTATAATAATAATACTAATACAGACACGGTTATTACACTGTCATATGAAAGGGGTATGCAGTAGTGATTATATCAGGCAGAGGGCACTGTGCAGCTGTATAATAATAATACTTATACAGACACGGTTATTACACTGTCATGTGAAGGGGAATGCAGTAGTGATTATACCAGATAGAGGGTGCTGTACAGCTGTATAATAATAATACTAATTCAGACACGGTTATTACACTGTCATATGAAGGGGAATGCAGTAGTGATTATACCAGGCAGAGGTCGCTGTGAAGCTGTATAATAATAATAATACAGACACGGTTAATACACTGTCATGTGAAGGGGAATGCAGTAGTGATTATATCAGGCAAAGGGCGCTGTGCAGCTGTATAATAATAATACTAATACAGATACGGCTATTACACTGTCATATCAAGGGGAATGCAGTAATGATTATACCAGACAGAGGGCGCTGTGCAGCTGTGTAATAATAATACTAATACAGAAACGGTTATTACACTGTCATGTGAAGGGGAATGCAGTAGTGATTATATCAGGCAGAGAGCGCTGTGCAGCTGTATAATAATAATACTGATACAGACACAATTATTACACTGTCATGTGAAGGGGAATGCAGTAGTGATTATATCAGGCAGAGGGCGCTGTACAGCTGTATAATAATACTACTAATACAGACACGGTTATTACACTGTCATGTGAAGGGGAATGCAGTAGTGATTATATCAGGCAGAGGGCGCTGTGTAGCTGTATAATAATAATACTAATACAGACACAGTTATTACACTGTCATGTGAAGGGGAATGCAGTAGTGATTATATCAGGCAGAGTGCGCTGTGCAGCTGTATAATAATAATACTAATACAGACACGGTTATTACACTGTCATGTGAAGGGGAATGCAGTAGTGATTATATCAGGCAGAGGGCGCTGTGCAGCTGTATAATAATAATACTAATACAGACACGGTTATTACACTGTCATATCAAGGGGAATGCAGTAATGATTATACCAGACAGAGGGCGCTGTGCAGCTGTGTAATAATAATACTAATACAGAAACGGTTATTACACTGTCATGTGAAGGGGAATGCAGTAGTGATTATATCAGGCAGAGAGCGCTCTGCAGCTGTATAATAATAATACTGATACAGACACGATTATTACACTGTCATGTGAAGGGGAATGCAGTAGTGATTATACCAGAAGAGGGCGCTGTCCAGCTGTATAATAATAATACTAATACAGACACATTTATTACACTGTCATATGAAGGGGAATGCAGTAGTGATTATATCAGGCAGAGAGCGCTCTGCAGCTGTATAATAATAATACTGATACAGACACGATTATTACACTGTCATGTGAAGGGGAATGCAGTAGTGATTATACCAGAAGAGGGCGCTGTCCAGCTGTATAATAATAATACTAATACAGACACATTTATTACACTGTCATATGAAGGGGAATGCAGTAGTGATTATATCAGGCAGAGTGCGCTGTGCAGCTGTATAATAATAATACTAATACAGACACAGTTATTACACTGTCATGTGAAGGGGAATGCAGTAGTGATTATATCAGGCAGAGTGCGCTGTGCAGCTGTATAATAATAATACTAATACAGACACGGTTATTACACTGTCATGTGAAGGGGAATGCAGTAGTGATTATATCAGGCAGAGGGCGCTGTGCAGCTGTATAATAATAATACTAATACAGACACGGTTATTACACTGTCATGTGAAGGGGAAAGCAGGAGTGATTATACCAGGCAGAGGGCGCTGTGCAGCTGTATAATAATAATACTAATACAGACACGGTTATTACACTGTCATGTGAAGGGGAATGCAGTAGTGATTATACCAGGCAAAGGGCGCTGTGCAGCTGTATAATAATAATACTAATACAGACACGGTTATTACACTGTCATGTGAAGGGGAATGCAGTAGTAATTATACCAGGCAGAGGGCGCTGTGCAGCTGTATAATAATAATACTAATACAGACACGGTTATTACACTGTCATGTGAAGGGGAATGCAGTAGTGATTATACCAGGTAGAGGGCGCTGTGCAGCTGTATAATAATAATACAGATACAATTATTACACTGTCATGTGAAGGGGAATGCAGTAGTGATTATACCAGGCAGAGGGCGCTGTGCAGCTGTATAATAATAATACTTTTACAGACACAGTTATTACATTGTCATGTGAAGGGGGATGCAGTAGTGATTATATCAGTCAGAGGGCGCTGTGCAGCTGTATAATAATAATACTAATACAGACACGGTTATTACACTGTCATGTGAAGGGGAATGCAGTAGTGATTATACCAGGCAGAGGGCGCTTTGCAGCTGTATAATAATAATACTAATACAGACACGGTTATTACACTGTCATGTGAAGGGAAATGCAGTAGTGATTATACCAGGCAGAGGGCGCTGTGCAGCTGTATAATAATAATACTAATACAGATACAGTTATAACGCTGTCATGTGAAGGGGAATGCAGTAGTGATTATACCTGGCAGAGGGCGCTGTGCAACTGTATAATAATAATACTAATACAGACACGGTTATTACACTGTCATGTGAAGGGGAATGCAGTAGTGATTATAGCAGGCAGAGGGCGCTGTGCAGCTGTATAATAATAATACTAATACAGACACGGTTATTACACTGTCATGTGAAGGGGAATGCAGTAGTGATTATACCAGGACAGAGGGCGCTGTGCAGCTGTATAATAATAATACTAATAGAGATACGGTTATTACACTGTCATGTGAAGGGGAATGCAGTAGTGATTATACGAGACAGAGGGCGCTGTGCAGCTGTATAATAATAATACTAATACAGACACGGTTATTACACTGTCATGTGAAGGGAAATGCAGTAGTTATTATACCTGGCAGAGGGCGTTGTGCAGCTGTATAATAATAATACTAATACAGACACGGTTCTTACACTGTCATATGAAGGGGAATGCTGTAGTGATTATATCAGACAGGGGGCGTTGTGCAACTGTATAATAATAATACTAATACAGACACGGTTATTACACTGTCATGTGAAGGGGAATACAGTAGTGATTATACAAGACAGAGGGCGCTATACAGCTGTGTTATAATAATACTAACACAGACACAGTTATTACACTGTCATGTGAAGGGGAATACAGTAGTGATTATACCAGACAGAGGGCGCTGTGCAGCTGTATAATAATAATTATACAGACAGTTATTACACTGTCATGTGAAGGGGAATGCAGTAGTGATTATATCAGGCAGAGGGCGCTGTGCAGCTTTATAATAATAATAATACTAATACAGACACGCCTATTACACTGTCATGTGAAGGGGAATGCAGTAGTGATTAAATCAGGCAGAGGGCGCTGTGCAGCTGTATAATAATAATAATACTAATACAGACACGGCTATTACACTGTCATATGAAGGGGAATGCAGTAGTGATTATACCAGGCAGAGGGCGCTGTGCAGCTGTATAATAATATTACTAATACAGACACGGTTATTACACAGTCATGTGAAGGGGAATGCAGTAGTGATTATACAAGGCAGAGGGCGCTGTGCAGCTGTATAATAATAATACTACTAATGCAGACACGGTTATTACACAGTCATGTGAAGAGGAATGCAGAAGTGATTATACCAGACAGAGGGCGCTGTGCAGCTGTATAATAATAATAATACAGACACGGTTAATACACTGTCATGTGAAGGGGAATGCAGTAGTGATTATATCAGGCAGAGGGCGCTGTGCAGCTGTATAATAATAATACTAATACAGACACGGTTATTACACTGTCATGAGAAGGGGAATGCAGTAGTGATTATACCAGGCAGAGGGCGCTGTGCAGCTGTATAATAATAATACTAATACAGACACGGTTATTACACTGTCATATGAAGGGGAATGCAGTAGTGATTATATCAGGCAGAGGGCACTGTGCAGCTGTATAATATAATACTAATACAGACACGGTTATTACACTGTCATGTGAAGGGGAATGCAGTAGTGATTATATCAGGCAGAGGGCGCTGTGCAGCTGTATAATAATAATACTAATACAGACACGGTTATTACACTGTCATGTGAAGGGGAATGCAGTAGTGATTATATCAGGCAGAGGGCGCTGTGCAGCTGTATAATAATAATACTAATACAGACACGGTTATTACACTGTCATGTGAAGGGGAATGCAGTAGTGATTATACCAGGCAGAGGGCGCTGTGCAGCTGTATAATAATAATACTAATACAGACACGGTTATTACACTGTCATGTGAAGGGGAATGCAGTAGTGATTATATCAGGCAGAGGGCGCTGTGCAGCTGTATAATAATAATACTAATACAGACACGGTTATTACACTGTCATGTGAAGGGGAATGCAGTAGTGATTATACCAGGCAGAGGGCGCTGTGCAGCTGTATAATAATAATACTAATACAGACACGGTTATTACACTGTCATGTGAAGGGGAATGCAGTAGTGATTATATCAGGCAGAGGGCGCTGTGCAGCTGTATAATAATAATACTAATACAGATACGGCTATTACACTGTCATATCAAGGGGAATGCAGTAATGATTATACCAGACAGAGGGCGCTGTGCAGCTGTGTAATAATAATACTAATACAGAAACGGTTATTACACTGTCATGTGAAGGGGAATGCAGTAGTGATTATATCAGGCAGAGAGCGCTGTGCAGCTGTATAATAATAATACTGATACAGACACAATTATTACACTGTCATGTGAAGGGGAATGCAGTAGTGATTATATCAGGCAGAGGGCGCTGTGCAGCTGTATAATAATAATACTAATACAGACACGGTTATTACACTGTCATGTGAAGGGGAATGCAGTAGTGATTATATCAGGCAGAGGGCGCTGTGCAGCTGTATAATAATAATACTAATACAGACACAGTTATTACACTGTCATGTGAAGGGGAATGCAGTAGTGATTATACCAGACAGAGGCGCTGTGCAGCTGTATAATAATAATACTAATACAGACACGGTTATTACACTGTCATGTGAAGGGGAATGCAGTAGTGATTATATCAGGCAGAGAGGCGCTGCTGCAGCTGTATAATAATAATACTGATACAGACACGATTATTACACTGTCATGTGAAGGGGAATGCAGTAGTGATTATACCAGAAGAGGGCGCTGTCCAGCTGTATAATAATAATACTAATACAGACACAGTTATTACACTGTCATATGAAGGGGAATGCAGTAGTGATTATACCAGGCAGAGGGCGCTGTGCAGCTGTATAATAATAATACTAATACAGACACGGTTATTACACTGTCATGTGAAGGGGAATGCAGTAGTGATTATACCAGGCAGAGGGCGCTGTGCAGCTGTATAATAATAATACTAATACAGACACGGTTATTACACTGTCATGTGAAGGGGAATGCAGTAGTGATTATATCAGGCAGAGGGCGCTGTGCAGCTGTATAATAATAATACTAATACAGATACGGCTATTACACTGTCATATGCAAGGGGAATGCAGTAGTGATTATACCAGACAGAGGGCGCTGTGCAGCTGTGTAATAATAATACTAATACAGACACGGTTATTACACTGTCATGTGAAGGGGAATGCAGTAGTGATTATATCAGGCAGAGAGCGCTGTGCAGCTGTATAATAATAATACTAATACAGACACAGTTATTACACTGTCATGTGAAGGGGAATGCAGTAGTGATTATATCAGGCAGAGGGCGCTGTGCAGCTGTATAATAATAATACTAATACAGACACGGTTATTACACTGTCATGTGAAGGGGAATGCAGTAGTGATTATATCAGGCAGAGGGCGCTGTGCAGCTGTATAATAATAATACTAATACAGACACGGTTATTACACTGTCATGTAAAGGGGAATGCAGTAGTGATTATACCAGACAGAGGCGCTGTGTAATAATAATACTAATACAGACACGGTTATTACACTGTCATGTGAAGGGGAATGCAGTAGTGATTATATCAGGCAGAGAGCGCTCTGCAGCTGTATAATAATAATACTGATACAGACACGATTATTACACTGTCATGTGAAGGGGAATGCAGTAGTGATTATACCAGAAGAGGGCGCTGTCCAGCTGTATAATAATAATACTAATACAGACACAGTTATTACACTGTCATATGAAGGGGAATGCAGTAGTGATTATACCAGGCAGAGGGCGCTGTGCAGCTGTATAATAATAATACTAATACAGACACGGTTATTACACTGTCATGTGAAGGGGAATGCAGTAGTGATTATACCAGGCAGAGGGCGCTGTGCAGCTGTATAATAATAATACTAATACAGACACGGTTATTACACTGTCATGTGAAGGGGAATGCAGTAGTGATTATACCAGGCAGAGGGCGCTGTGCAGCTGTATAATAATAATACTAATACAGACACGGTTATTACACTGTCATGTGAAGGGGAATGCAGTAGTGATTATACCAGGCAGAGGGCGCTGTGCAGCTGTATAATAATAATACTAATACAGACACGGTTATTACACTGTCATGTGAAGGGGAATGCAGTAGTGAATTATACCAGGCAGAGGGCGCTGTGCAGCTGTATAATAATAATACTAATACAGACACGGTTATTACACTGTCATGTGAAGGGGAATGCAGTAGTGATTATACCAGGTAGAGGGCGCTGTGCAGCTGTATTATAATAATACAGATACAATTATTACACTGTCATGTGAAGGGGAATGCAGTAGTGATTATACCAGGCAGAGGGCGCTGAGCAGCTGTATAATAATAATACTTTTACAGACACAGTTATTACATTGTCATGTGAAGGGGGATGCAGTAGTGATTATATCAGTCAGAGGGCGCTGTGCAGCTGTATAATAATAATAATACAGACACGGTTAATACACTGTCATGTGAAGGGGAATGCAGTAGTGATTATATCAGGCAAAGGGCGCTGTGCAGCTGTATGATAATAATACTAATACAGACACGGCTATTACACTGTCATATGAAGGGGAATGCAGTAGTGATTATACCAGACAGAGGGCGCTGTGCAGCTGTGTAATAATAATACCAATACAGACACGGTTATTACACTGTCATGTGAAGGGGAATGTAGTAGTGATTATATCAGGCAGAGAGCGCTGTGCAGCTGTATAATAGTAATACTGATACAGACACGATTATTACACTGTCATGTGAAGGGGAATGCCGTAGTGATTATATCAGGCAGAGGGCGCTGTGCAGCTGTATAATAATAATACTAATACAGACACGGTTATTACACTGTCATGTGAAGGGGAATGCAGTAGTGATTATATTAGGCAGAGGGCGCTGTGCAGCTGTATAATAATATTACTAATACAGACACGGTTATTACACTGTCATGAGAACGGGAATGCAGTAGTGATTATACCAGACAGAGGGTGCTGTGCAGCTGTATAATAATATTAATAATTCAGACACAGTTATTACACTGTCATATGAAGGGGAATGCAGTAGTGATTATACCAGGCAGAGGGCGCTGTGCAGCTGTATAATAATAATACTAATACAGACACGGTTATTACACTGTCATGTGAAGGGGAATGCAGTAGTGATTATACCAGGCAGAGGGCGCTGTGCAGCTGTATAATAATAATACTAATACAGACACGGTTATTACACTGTCATGTGAAGGGGAATGCAGTAGTGATTATACCAGGCAGAGGGCGCTGTGCAGCTGTATAATAATAATACTAATACAGACACGGTTATTACACTGTCATGTGAAGGGGAATGCAGTAGTGATTATACCAGGCAGAGGGCGCTGTGCAGCTGTATAATAATAATACTAATACAGACACGGTTATTACACTGTCATGTGAAGGGGAATGCAGTAGTGATTATACCAGGCAGAGGGCGCTGTGCAGCTGTATAATAATAATACAGATACAGACAGTTATTACACTGTCATGTGAAGGGGAATGCAGTAGTGATTATATCAGGCAGAGGGCGCTGTGCAGCTGTATAATAATAATACTTACAGACACGGTTAATACACTGTCATGTGAAGGGGGAATGCAGTAGTGATTATATCAGGCAGAGGGCGCTGTGCAGCTGTATAATAATAATACTAATACAGACACGGTTATTACACTGTCATGTGAAGGGGAATGCAGTAGTGATTATAACAGGCAGAGGGCGCTGTGCAGCTGTATAATAATAATACTAATACAGACACAGGTTATTACACTGTCATGTGAAGGGGAATGCAGTAGTGATTATATCAGGCAGAGGGCGCTGTGCAGCTGTATAATAATAATACTAATACAGACACAGTTATTACACTGTCATGTGAAGGGGAATGCAGTAGTGATTATACCAGGCAGAGGGCGCTGTGCAGCTGTATAATAATAATACTAATACAGACACGGTTATTACACTGTCATGTGAAGGGGAATGCAGTAGTGATTATACCAGGCAGAGGGCGCTGTGCAGCTGTATAATAATAATACTAATACAGACACGGTTATTACACTGTCATGTGAAGGGGAATGCAGTAGTGATTATACCAGGCAGAGGGCGCTGTGCAGCTGTATAATAATAATACTAATACAGACACGGTTATTACACTGTCATGTGAAGGGGAATGCAGTAGTGATTATACCAGGCAGAGGGCGCTGTGCAGCTGTATAATAATAATACTAATACAGACACGGTTATTACACTGTCATGTGAAGGGGAATGCAGTAGTGATTATACCAGGCAGAGGGCGCTGTGCAGCTGTATAATAATAATACTAATACAGACACGGTTATTACACTGTCATGTGAAGGGGAATGCAGTAGTGATTATACCAGGCAGAGGGCGCTGTGCAGCTGTATAATAATAATACTAATACAGACACGGTTATTACACTGTCATGTGAAGGGGAATGCAGTAGTGATTATACCAGGCAGAGGGCGCTGTGCAGCTGTATAATAATAATACTAATACAGACACGGTTATTACACTGTCATGTGAAGGGGAATGCAGTAGTGATTATACCAGACAGAGGGCGCTGTGCAGCTGTATAATAATAATACTAATAGAGATACGGTTATTACACTGTCATTTGAAAGGGAATGCAGTAGTGATTATACGAGACAGAGGGCGCTGTGCAGCTGTATAATAATAATACTAATACAGACACGGTTATTACACTGTCATGTGAAGGGAAATGCAGTAGTTATTATACCTTGCAGAGGGCGTTGTGCAGCTGTATAATAATAATACTAATACAGACACGGTTCTTACACTGTCATATGAAGGGGAATGCTGTAGTGATTATATCAGACAGGGGGCGTTGTGCAGCTGTATAATAATAATACTAATACAGACACGGTTATTACACTGTCATGTGAAGGGGAATACAGTAGTGATTATACAAGACAGAGGGCGCTATACAGCTGTGTTATAATAATACTAACACAGACACAGTTATTACACTGTCATGTGAAGGGGAATACAGTAGTGATTATACCAGACAGAGGGCGCTGTGCAGCTGTATAATAATAATTATACAGACAGTTATTACACTGTCATGTGAAGGGGAATTCAGTAGTGATTATATCAGGCAGAGGGCGCTGTGCAGCTGTATAATAATAATAATACTAATACAGACACTGCTATTACACTGTCATGTGAAGGGGAATGCAGTAGTGATTATATCAGGCAGAGGGCGCTGTGCAGCTGTATAATAATAATAATAATACTAATACAGACACGGCTATTACACTGTCATATGAAGGGGAATGCAGTAGTGATTATACCAGACAGAGGGCGCTGTGCAGCTGTATAACAATATTACTAATACAGACACGGTTATTACACAGTCATGTGAAGGGGAATGCAGTAGTGATTATACGAGGCAGAGGGCGCTGTGCAGCTGTATAATAATAATAATACTAATGCAGACACGGTTATTACACAGTCATGTGAAGAGGAATGCAGAAGTGATTATACCAGACAGAGGGCGCTGTGCAGCTGTATAATAATAATACAGACACGGTTAATACACTGTCATGTGAAGGGGAATGCAGTAGTGATTATATCAGGCAAAGGGCGCTGTACAGCTGTATAATAATAATACTTATACAGACACGGCTATTACACTGTCATATGAAGGGGAATGCAGTAGTGATTATACCAGACAGAGGGCGCTGTGCAGCTGTGTAATAATAATACTAATACAGACACGGTTATTACACTGTCATGTGAAGGGGAATGTAGTAGTGATTATATCAGGCAGAGAGCGCTGTGCAGCTGTATAATAGTAATACTGATACAGACACGATTATTACACTGTCATGTGAAGGGGAATGCCGTAGTGATTATATCAGGCAGAGGGCGCTGTGCAGCTGTATAATAATAATACTAATACAGACACGGTTATTACACTGTCATGTGAAGGGGAATGCAGTAGTGATTATATCAGGCAGAGGGCGCTGTGCAGCTGTATAATAATATTACTAATACAGACACGGTTATTACACTGTCATGAGAAGGGGAATGCAGTAGTGATTATACCAGACAGAGGGTGCTGTGCAGCTGTATAATAATATTAATAATACAGACACAGTTATTACACTGTCATATGAAGGGGAATGCAATAGTGATTATACCAGGTAGAGGGCACTGTGCAGCTGTATAATAATAATACTAATACAGACACGGTTATTACACTGTCATGAGGAGGAATGCATTAGTGATTATACCAGGCAGAGAGCGCTGTGCAGCTGTATAATAATAATACTAATACAGACACGGTTATTACACTGTCATATGAAAGGGAATGCAGTAGTGATTATATCAGGCAGAGGGCCATGTGCAGCTGTATAATAATAATAATAATACTAATACAGACACGGTTATTACACTGTCATGTGAAGGGGAATGCAGTAGTGATTATATCAGGCAGAGGGCCATGTGCAGCTGTATAATAATAATAATACTAATACAGACACGGTTATTACACTGTCATGTGAAGGGGAATGCAGTAGTGATTATACCAGATAGAGGGTGCTGTACAGCTGTATAATAATAATACTAATTCAGACACGGTTATTACACTGTCATATGAAGGGGAATGCAGTAGTGATTATACCAGGCAGAGGGCGCTGTGAAGCTGTATAATAATAATAATACAGACACGGTTAATACACTGTCATGTGAAGGGGAATGCAGTAGTGATTATATCAGGCAAAGGGCGCTGTGCAGCTGTATAATAATAATACTAATACAGATACGGCTATTACACTGTCATATCAAGGGGAATGCAGTAATGATTATACCAGACAGAGGGCGCTGTGCAGCTGTGTAATAATAATACTAATACAGAAACGGTTATTACACTGTCATGTGAAGGGGAATGCAGTAGTGATTATATCAGGCAGAGAGCGCTGTGCAGCTGTATAATAATAATACTGATACAGACACAATTATTACACTGTCATGTGAAGGGGAATGCAGTAGTGATTATATCAGGCAGAGGGCGCTGTGCAGCTGTATAATAATAATACTAATACAGACACGGTTATTACACTGTCATGTGAAGGGGAATGCAGTAGTGATTATATCAGGCAGAGGGCGCTGTGTAGCTGTATAATAATAATACTAATACAGACACAGTTATTACACTGTCATTTAAAGGGGAATGCAGTAGTGATTATACCAGACAGAGGCGCTGTGTAATAATAATACTAATACAGACACGGTTATTACACTGTCATGTGAAGGGGAATGCAGTAGTGATTATATCAGGCAGAGAGCGCTCTGCAGCTGTATAATAATAATACTGATACAGACACGATTATTACACTGTCATGTGAAGGGGAATGCAGTAGTGATTATACCAGAAGAGGGCGCTGTCCAGCTGTATAATAATAATACTAATACAGACACAGTTATTACACTGTCATATGAAGGGGAATGCAGTAGTGATTACACCAGGCAGAGGGCGCTGTGCAGCTGTATAAAAATACTAATACAGACACGGTTATTACACTGTCATGTAAAGGGGAATGCAGTAGTGATTATAACAGGCAGAGGGCACTGTGCAGCTGTATAATAATAATACTAATACAGACACGGTTATTATACTGTCATGTGAAGAGGAATGCAGTAGTGATTATAACAGGAAGAGGGCGCTGTGCAGCTGTATAATAATAATACTAATACAGACACGGTTATTACACTGTCATGTGAAGGGGAATGCAGTAGTGATTATACCAGGCAGAGGGCGCTGTGCAGCTGTATAATAATAATACTAATACAGACACAGTTATTACACTGTCATGTGAAGGGGAATGCAGTAGTGATTATATCAGGCAGAGTGCGCTGTGCAGCTGTATAATAATAATACTAATACAGACACGGTTATTACACTGTCTTGTGAAGGGGAATGCAGTAGTGATTATATCAGGCAGAGGGCGCTGTCCAGCTGTATAATAATAATACTAATACAGACACGGTTATTACACTGTCATGTGAAGGGGAATGCAGTAGTGATTATACCAGACAGAGGGCGCTGTGCAGCTGTATAATAATAATACTAATACAGACACGGTTATTACACTGTCATGTGAAGGGGAATGCAGTAGTGATTATACCAGACAGAGGGCGCTGTGCAGCTGTATAATAATAATACTAATACAGACACGGTTATTACACTGTCATGAAGGGGAATGCAGTAGTGATTATACCAGGTAGAGGGCGCTGTGCAGCTGTATAATAATAATACAGATACAATTATTACACTGTCATGTGAAGGGGAATGCAGTAGTGATTATACCAGGCAGAGGGCGCTGTGCAGCTGTATAATAATAATACTTTTACAGACACAGTTATTACATTGTCATGTGAAGGGGGATGCAGTAGTGATTATATCAGTCAGAGGGCGCTGTGCAGCTGTATAATAATAATACTAATACAGACACGGTTATTACACTGTCATGTGAAGGGGAATGCAGTAGTGATTATACCAGACAGAGGGCGCTGTGCAGCTGTATAATAATAATACTAATACAGACACGGTTATTACACTGTCATGTGAAGGGGAATGCAGTAGTGATTATACCAGGCAGAGGGCGCTGTGCAGCTGTATAATAATAATACTAATACAGACACGGTTATTACACTGTCATGTGAAGGGGAATGCAGTAGTGATTATACCAGACAGAGGGCGCTGTGCAGCTGTATAATAATAATACTAATACAGACACGGTTAGTACACTGTCATGTGAAGGGAAATGCAGTAGTTATTATACCTGGCAGACGGCGCTGTGCAGCTGTATAATAATAATACTAATACAGACACGGTTATTATACTGTCATGTGAAGGGGAATACAGTAGTGATTATACCAGACAGAGGGTGCCATAAAGCTGTGTAATAATAATACTAACACAGACACAGTTATTACACTTTCATGTGAAGGGGAATACATTAGTGATTATACCAGACAGAGGGCGCTGTGCAGCTGTATAATAATAATACTAATACAGACACCGCTATTACACTGTCATATGAAGAGGAATGCAGTAGTGATTATATCAGGCAGAGGGCGCTGTGCAGCTGTATAATAATAATAATACTAATACAGACATGGGTATTACACTGTCAGATGAAGGGGAATGCAGTAGTGATTATACCAGGCAGAGGGTGCTGTGCAGCTGTATAATAATAATACTAATACAGACACAGTTATTACACTGTCATATGAAGGGGAATGCAGTAGTGATTATACCAGACAGTGGGCGCTGTGCAGCTGTATAATAATATTACTAATACAGACACGGTTATTACACTGTCATGTGAAGAGGAATGCAGTAGTGATTATACCAGGCAGAGGACGCTGTGCAGCTATATAATAATAATACTAATACAGACACGGTTATTACACTGTCATGAGAAGGGGAATGCAGTAGTGATTATACCAGGCAGAGTGTGCTGTGCAGCTGTATAATAATAATACTAATACAGACCCGGTTATTACACTGTAATGTGAAGGGAGATGCAGTAGTGATTATACCTGGCAGAGGGAGCTGTGCAGCTGTATAATAATATTACTAATACAGACACAGTTATTATGCTGTCATGTGAAGGGTAATGCAGTAGTGATTATATCAGGCAGAGGGCACTGTGCAGCTGTATAATAATAATACTAATACAGACACGGTTATTACAGAGTCATGTGAAAGGGAATGCAGTAGTGATTATACCAGGCAGAGGGCGCTGTGCAGCTGTATAATAATAATACTAATGCAGACACAGTTATTATGCTGTCATATGAAAGGGAATGCAGTAGTGATTATACCAGACAGAGTGCCCTGTGCAGCTGTATAATAATAATAATAATACAGACACGGTTATTACACTGTCATGTGAAGGGGAATGCAGTAGTGATTATATCTGGCAGAGGGCGCTGTGCAGCTGTATAATAATAATACTAATACAGGCACGGCTATTACACTGTCATATGAAGGGGAATGCAGTAGTGATTATACCAGACAGAGGGCGCTGTGCAGCTGTGTAATAATAATACTAATACAGACACGGTTATTACACTGTCATGTGAAGGGGAATGCAGTAGTGATTATATCAGGCAGAGGGCGCTGTGCAGCTGTATATTAATAATTCTAATACAGACACGGTTATTACACAGTCATGTAAAGGGGAGTGCAGTAGTTATTATACCAGGCAGAGGGCGCTGTGCAGCTGTATAATAATAATAATAATAATAATAATAATAGAGACACGGTTATTACACTGTCATATGAAGGGGAATGCAGTAGTGATTATATCAGGCAGAGGGCGCTGTGCAGCTGTATAATAATAATTCTAATACAGACACGGTTATTACAGTCATGTAAAGGGGAGTGCAGTAGTTATTATACCAGGCCGAGGGCACTGTGCAGCTGTATAATAATAATACTAATACAGACACGGTTATTACACTGTGATGTGAAGGGGAATGCAGTAGTGATTATACCAGGCAGAGGGCGCTGTGCAGCTGTATAATAATAATACTAATACAGACACGGTTATTACACTGTCATATGAAGGGGAATGCAGTAGTGATTATACCAGGCAGAGGGCGCTGTGCAGCTGTATAAAAATAATACTAATACAGACACGGTTATTACACTGTCAGGTGAAGGGGATTGCAGTAGTGATTATACCAGACAGAGGGCGCTGTGCAGCTGTATAATAATAATAATACTAATACAGATATGGTTATTACACTGTCATGTGAAGGGGAATGCAGTAGTGATTATACCAGGCAGAGGGCGCTGTGCAGCTGTATAATACTAATACAGACACGGTTATTACACTGTCATGTGAAGGGGAATGCAGTAGTGATTATATCAGGCAGAGGGCTCTGTGCAGCTGTATAATAATAATACTAATACAGACACGGTTATTACACTGTCATGTGAAGGGGAATGGAGTTGTGATTATATCAGGCAGAGGGCACTGTGCAGCTGTATAATAATATTACTAATACAGACACGGTTATTACACAGTCATGTGAAGGGGAATGCAGTAGTGATTATACCAGGCAGAGGGCGCTGTGCAGCTGTATAATAATAATAATACTAATACAGACACAGTTATTACGCTGTCATATGAAGGGGAATGCAGTAGTGATTATTCCAGACAGAGGGCGCTGTGCAGCTATATAATAATAATAATACAGACACGGTTATTACACTGTCATGTGAAGGGGAATGCAGTAGTGATTATATCAGGTAGAGGGCGCTGTGCAGCTGTATAATAATAATACTAATACAGACACGGCTATTACACTGTCATATGAAGGGGAATGCAGTAGTGATTATACCAGGCAGAGGGTGCTGTGCAGCTGTATAATAATAATACTAATACAGACACAGTTATTACACTGTCATATGAAGGGGAATGCAGTAGTGATTATACCAGACAGTGGGCGCTGTGCAGCTGTATAATAATATTACTAATACAGACACGGTTATTACACTCTCATGTGAAGAGGAATGCAGTAGTGATTATACCAGGCAGAGGACGCTGTGCAGCTATATAATAATAATACTAATACAGACACGGTTATTACACTGTCATGAGAAGGGGAATGCAGTAGTGATTATACCAGGCAGAGTGTGCTGTGCAGCTGTATAATAATAATACTAATACAGACCCGGTTATTACACTGTAATGTGAAGGGAGATGCAGTAGTGATTATACCTGGCAGAGGGAGCTGTGCAGCTGTATAATAATACTACTAATACAGACACAGTTATTATGCTGTCATGTGAAGGGTAATGCAGTAGTGATTATATCAGGCAGAGGGCACTGTGCAGCTGTATAATAATAATACTAATACAGACACGGTTATTACAGAGTCATGTGAAAGGGAATGCAGTAGTGATTATACCAGGCAGAGGGCGCTGTGCAGCTGTATAATAATAATACTAATGCAGACACAGTTATAACGCTGTCATATGAAAGGGAATGCAGTAGTGATTATACCAGACAGAGTGCCCTGTGCAGCTGTATAATAATAATAATAATACAGACACGGTTATTACACTGTCATGTGAAGGGGAATGCAGTAGTGATTATATCTGGCAGAGGGCGCTGTGCAGCTGTATAATAATAATACTAATACAGGCACGGCTATTACACTGTCATATGAAGGGGAATGCAGTAGTGATTATACCAGACAGAGGGCGCTGTGCAGCTGTGTAATAATAATACTAATACAGACACGGTTATTACACTGTCATGTGAAGGGGAATGCAGTAGTGATTATATCAGGCAGAGGGCGCTGTGCAGCTGTATATTAATAATTCTAATACAGACACGGTTATTACACAGTCATGTAAAGGGGAGTGCAGTAGTTATTATACCAGGCAGAGGGCGCTGTGCAGCTGTATAATAATAATAATAATAATAATAATAGAGACACGGTTATTACACTGTCATATGAAGGGGAATGCAGTAGTGATTATATCAGGCAGAGGGCGCTGTGCAGCTGTATAATAATAATTCTAATACAGACACGGTTATTACAGTCATGTAAAGGGGAGTGCAGTAGTTATTATACCAGGCCGAGGGCACTGTGCAGCTGTATAATAATAATACTAATACAGACACGGTTATTACACTGTGATGTGAAGGGGAATGCAGTAGTGATTATACCAGGCAGAGGGCGCTGTGCAGCTGTATAATAATAATACTAATACAGACACGTTTATTACACTGTCATATGAAGGGGAATGCAGTAGTGATTATACCAGGCAGAGGGCGCTGTGCAGCTGTATAAAAATAATACTAATACAGACACGGTTATTACACTGTCATGTGAAGGGGATTGCAGTAGTGATTATACCAGACAGAGGGCGCTGTGCAGCTGTATAATAATAATAATACTAATACAGATAT
Organism: Bombina bombina; assembly: GCF_027579735.1. Taxonomy (NCBI): domain Eukaryota; kingdom Metazoa; phylum Chordata; class Amphibia; order Anura; family Bombinatoridae; genus Bombina; species Bombina bombina. The sequence goes on from NC_069505.1 coordinate 420,558,344, forward strand.
GGTTATTACACTGTCATGTGAAGGGGAATGCAGTAGTGATTATACCAGGCAGAGGGCGCTGTGCAGCTGTATAATAATAATACTAATACAGACACGGTTATTACACTGTCATGTGAAGGGGAATGCAGTAGTGATTATATCAGGCAGAGGGCACTGTGCAGCTGTATAATAATATTACTAATACAGACACGGTTATTACACAGTCATGTGAAGGGGAATGCAGTAGTGATTATACCAGGCAGAGGGCGCTGTGCAGCTGTATAATAATAATACTAATACAGACACGGTTATTACACTGTCATGTGAAGGGGAATGGAGTTGTGATTATATCAGGCAGAGGGCACTGTGCAGCTGTATAATAATATTACTAATACAGACACGGTTATTACACAGTCATGTGAAGGGGAATGCAGTAGTGATTATACCAGGCAGAGGGCGCTGTGCAGCTGTATAATAATAATACTAATACAGACACGGTTATTACACTGTCATGTGAAGGGGAATGGAGTTGTGATTATATCAGGCAGAGGGCACTGTGCAGCTGTATAATAATATTACTAATACAGACACGGTTATTACACAGTCATGTGAAGGGGAATGCAGTAGTGATTATACCAGGCAGAGGGCGCTGTGCAGCTGTATAATAATAATACTAATGCAGACACAGTTATTACGCTGTCATATGAAAGGGAATGCAGTAGTGATTATACCAGACAGAGGGCGCTGTGCAGCTATATAATAATAATAATACAGACACGGTTATTACACTGTCATGTGAAGGGGAATGCAGTAGTGATTATATCAGGCAGAGGGCGCTGTGCAGCTGTATAATAATAATACTAATACAGACACGGCTATTACACTGTCATATGAAGGGGAATGCAGTAGTGATTATATCAGACAGAGGGTGCTGTGCAGCTGTGTAATAATAATACTAATGCAGACACGGTTATTACACTGTCATGTGAAGGGGAATGCAGTAGTGATTATATCAGGCAGAGAGCTCTGTGCAGCTGTATAATAATAATTCTGATACAGACACAATTATTACACTGCCATGTGAAGGGGAATGCAGTAGTGATTATATCAGGCAGAGGGCGCTGTGCAGCTGTATAATTATAATACTGATACAGACACAATTATTACACTGTCATGTGAAGGGGAATGCAGTAGTGATTATATCAGGCAGAGGGTGCTGTGCAGCTGTATAATAATAATACTAATACAGACCCGGGTATTACACTGTCATGTGAAGGGGAATGCAGTAGTGATTATACCAGACAGAGGGCGCTGTCCAGCTGTATAATAATAATACTAATACAGACACAGTTATTACACTGTCATTATGTCAGTATATTTATGAAAATCTTAGCAGTGCTATCTAAATAATATATATAAGTTTATGGCAGGGTTATAAACACAATACAAAGAAATAGAAACCCTTATCAACCATGCACCTACTAGACCATACAATTAATATAAATATCTGAATTCTTTTATTTAGTTAATATCCATAAACATATTGAAGTATATTTGCAATAAAAGGAAATGAAACAAAATTTATATGCGTTAAAACCAACTCTTAAGATATGCTATCCTTCTCACAAAACCCAGAAAGATATACCTTCACAATTCAGCCTTTTATTTATTTAACACAATGGGACTAAAAACCTTTAACATCCAAGCAATACAATTCTAAACAGTGTTTATAAAACAATAGGATAATATATATATTCTGCTATTTAACTGCAATTTATCCTAATACAAAATTAACTGACAATATCAGAACTTGCATAGATGAGTTACTTGGTCAATCAGACGCAGATTTAAACAATATATATATAGGCATAGGCTGTGAAATGCTAACTAAAACACACTGTTTCTTTAAATCTATTAAATACAAATTAACTATGCATATAACTTATCTTACAAAACCCAGAAAACTGTATCTTTAAACTGCAGTGACTTTAAAATATCACATGTAATTAGCAGCCCTTTTCTTATACTCTATATATATATATACGTTACCAAAATGAGATCCAACTTCAAGATTTTTCACACCTCATATAAAATAAGTGTAATTGCAATGGAATAGGAGAGTATGGCCCACTTTGTTTTTATAGTTTGACTGTGTCCCACGCAAAACAGTTTCAGTCAGTTCAAAAACTGTAGCCCACTCTCTCTCTTTCTGCATCAACTTATTAGTGTAATCATTGGTGTGAAATATGGGTGGCCCTTCGAAACCTTGTCCCTCTATTGGATAATCTGAATATCCCATTTCCAACAGCCAAAAAGCTTTCTGGCTGTAGTTCTCTCATGGCAACACCAGGTGGCAGCATTTTACAAACAACACAAATTCACCTTCACATTTCTAAACATTTTTAGACAGTGAAATATTTCTTTAAACTATGTAATAACTGCCGTAATTTCTTGCATGAACCCCTCAGAATATCAATCATAGATGAGGCAAATCTATATCACCTCTCTGGTCATTTTGATATCAAATATGTTATATTATTAACATTTTATTATATTAAGGCAATTTAATACTGCTAATTATTAGCTTAAAATGCATTTATATATCCTGTTATATATGTTTTCATGGGATATAATATGTTCTATGTCTCCGACAATTTCTGCATATATGAATTGATGCCTGCAATAGAAATGGAAACAATTATCAGAAATGGTTTAAGCATTCATATGTCTTTGGTCCAAGTATTATTAATCATTTACTTTTAGGTCCACAAATATTTATTTATATTCTTAAAAACACAGAGGCTAAGTAAGATCTTTTATGTTTCCAAAACATATATATATATATATATATATATATATATATATATATATATATATATATATATATATATATATATATATATATATATATATGCACTTCAAATAAGGGATTACCAAAATGGTCATTCAATCTATACTAATTCTGAATTTATTTCCTATATAAATATCCCCTGCAGCAATCATCCACCTAATACAATGTGCTTAATTTTAATATATATATATCATGAATCATTCCAAACATACATGGAAAACTGGCATTGTTCCCCTTGCAAAATGCATCCAACTCTATCTGTGTCACCTTCCCCCTAGCTGTGTATTTGCAACACATCTTACTTTGAAATCACAAAACTTAGGTGAGAAATTCCAGACGGGTCTTTGAACACATTCTTTTCTCTCACCAAATGTTTTGGGAGTTATAAAACTCTGCATATATAGTCAAATGAGTAGGAAAAAAGAAAATGTTTGTGTGTTTTACACCATAGGAGGTGGTACTTCAAAAGCTATGCTGATTTTCAATCCTGATAAACGTGTATTCATCCAGCTAACCCATCTGGTAAGGGGGTTGGGACCCCCTGTGGTGTTAAACAAACTCATGTTCAATTAATCCTGAGGTCTCATCTAACATATACAGTGTATAAAATATACATATATATGTATACATATGTAATATTCATCATAATATTCATATACTCTAACAATAAGAAGGGGAATGCAGTAGTGATTATACCAGGCAGAGGGCGCAGTGCAGCTGTATAAAAAATAATACTAATACAGACACGGTTATTACACTGTCATGTGAAGGGGAATGCAGTAGTGATTATACCAGGTAGAGGGAACTGTGCAGCTGTATAATAATAAAACTAATACAGACACGGTTATTACACTGTCATGTGAAGGGGAATGCAGTAGTGATTATACCAGGCAGAGAGCGCTGTGCAGCTGTATAATAATAATACTAATACAGACACGGTTATTACACTGTCATATGAAAGGGAATGCAGTAGTGATTATACCAGGCAGAGAGCGCTGTGCAGCTGTAAAATAATAATAATAATACAGACACGGTTATTACACAGTCATGTGAAGGGGAATGCAGTAGTGATTATACCAGGCAGAGGGCGCTGTGCAGCTGTATAATAATAATACTAATACAGACAAGGTTATTACACAGTCATGTGAAGGGGAATGCAGTAGTGATTATATCAGACAGAGGCCGCTGTGCAGCTCTATAATAATACCACTAATACAGACACAGTTATTACACTGTCATGTGAAGAGGAATGCAGTAGTGATTATATCAGGCAGAGGGCGCTGTGTAGCTGTATAATAATAATACTAATACAGACACGGTTATTACACTGTCATGTGAAGGCGAATGCAGTAGTGATTATACCAGACAGAGGGCGCTGTGCAGCTGTATAATAATAATACTAATACAGACACGGTTATTACACTGTCATGTGAAGAGGAATGCAGTAGTGATTATAACAGGCAGAGGGCGCTGTGCAGCTGTATAATAATAATACTAATACAGACACGGTTATTACACTGTCATGAGAAGGGGAATGCAGTAGTGATTATACCAGGCAGAGGGCGTTTTGCAGCTGTATAATAATAATACTAATACAGACACGGTTATTACACTGTCATGTGAAGGGGAATGCAGTAGTGATTATATCAGGCAGAGGGCGCTGTGCAGCTGTATAATAATAATACTAATACAGACACGGTTATTACACTGTCATGAGAAGGGGAATGCAGTAGTGATTATACCAGGCAGAGGGCGTTTTGCAGCTGTATAATAATAATACTAATACAGACACAGTTATTACACTGTCATGTGAAGGGGAATGCAGTAGTGATTATACCAGGTAGAGGGAACTGTGCAGCTGTATAATAATAAAACTAATACAGACACGGTTATTACACTGTCATGTGAAGGGGAATGCAGTAGTGATTATACCAGGCAGAGAGCGCTGTGCAGCTGTATAATAATAATACTAATACAGACACGGTTATTACACTGTCATATGAAAGGGAATGCAGTAGTGATTATACCAGGCAGAGAGCGCTGTGCAGCTGTAAAATAATAATAATAATACAGACACGGTTATTACACAGTCATGTGAAGGGGAATGCAGTAGTGATTATACCAGGCAGAGGGCGCTGTGCAGCTGTATAATAATAATACTAATACAGACAAGGTTATTACACAGTCATGTGAAGGGGAATGCAGTAGTGATTATATCAGACAGAGGCCGCTGTGCAGCTCTATAATAATACCACTAATACAGACACAGTTATTACACTGTCATGTGAAGAGGAATGCAGTAGTGATTATATCAGGCAGAGGGCGCTGTGTAGCTGTATAATAATAATACTAATACAGACACGGTTATTACACTGTCATGTGAAGGCGAATGCAGTAGTGATTATACCAGACAGAGGGCGCTGTGCAGCTGTATAATAATAATACTAATACAGACACGGTTATTACACTGTCATGTGAAGAGGAATGCAGTAGTGATTATAACAGGCAGAGGGCGCTGTGCAGCTGTATAATAATAATACTAATACAGACACGGTTATTACACTGTCATGAGAAGGGGAATGCAGTAGTGATTATACCAGGCAGAGGGCGTTTTGCAGCTGTATAATAATAATACTAATACAGACACGGTTATTACACTGTCATGTGAAGGGGAATGCAGTAGTGATTATATCAGGCAGAGGGCGCTGTGCAGCTGTATAATAATAATACTAATACGGACACGGTTATTACACTGTCATGAGAAGGGGAATGCAGTAGTGATTATACCAGGCAGAGGGCGTTTTGCAGCTGTATAATAATAATACTAATACAGACACGGTTATTACACTGTCATGTGAAGGGGAATGCAGTAGTGATTATATCAGGCAGAGGGCGCTGTGCAGCTGTATAATAATACTAATACAAACACGGCTATTACACTGTCATATGAAGGGGAATGCAGTAGTGATTATACCAGACAGAGGGTGCTGTGCAGCTGTGTAATAACAATACTAATACAGACACGGTTATTACACTGTCATGTGAAGGGGAATGCAGTAGTGATTATACCAGGCAGAGAGCGCTGTGCAGCTGTATAATAATAATACTAATACAGACACGGTTATTACACTGTCATGTGAAGGGGAATGCAGTAGTGATTATACCAGGCAGAGAGCGCTGTGCAGCTGTATAATAATAATACTAATACAGACACGGTTATTACACTGTCATATGAAAGGGAATGCAGTAGTGATTATACCAGGCAGAGAGCGCTGTGCAGCTGTATAATAACAACACTAATACAGACACGGTTATTACACTGTCATGTGAAGAGGAATGCAGTAGTGATTATATGAGGCAGAGGGCGCTGTGCAGCTGTATAATAATAATACTAATACAGACACGGTTATTACACAGTCATGTGAAGGGGAATGCAGTAGTGATTATACCAGGCAGAGGGCCCTGTGCAGCTGTATAATAATAATACTAATACAGACACGGTTATTACACAGTCATGTGAAGGGGAATGCAATAGTGATTATATCAGACAGAGGCCGCTGTGCAGCTCTATAATAATACTACTAATACAGGCACAGTTATTACACTGTCATGTGAAGGCGAATGCAGTAGTGATTATACCAGACAGAGGGCGCTGTGCAGCTGTATAAAAATACTAATACAGATACGGTTATTACACTGTCATGTGAAGGAGAATGCAGTAGTGATTATACCAGGCAGAGGGCGCTGTGCAGCTGTATAATAATAATACTAATAAAGATACGGTTATTACACTGTCATGTGAAGGGGAATGCAGTAGTGATTATACCAGGCAGAGGGCGCTGTGCAGCTGTATAATAATAATACTAAAACAGACACGGTTATTACACTGTCATATGAAGGGGAATGCAGTAGTGACTATATCAGGCAGGGGGCGCTGTGCAGCTGTATAATAATAATAGTAATACAGACACGGTTATTATACTGTCATGTGAAGGGGAATACAGTAGTGATTATACCAGACAGAGGGTGCCATAAAGCTGTGTAATAATAATACTAACACAGACACAGTTATTACACTGTCATGTGAAGGGGAATACATTAGTGATTATACCAGACAGAGGGCGCTGTGCAGCTGTATAATAATAATACTAATACAGACACCGCTATTACACTGTCATATGAAGAGGAATGCAGTAGTGATTATATCAGGCAGAGGGCGCTGTGCAGCTGTATAATAATAATAATACTAATACAGACACGGGTATTACACTGTCATATGAAGGGGAATGCAGTAGTGATTATACCAGGCAGAGGGTGCTGTGCAGCTGTATAATAATAATACTAATACAGACACAGTTATTACACTGTCATATGAAGGGGAATGCAGTAGTGATTATACCAGACAGTGGGCGCTGTGCAGCTGTATAATAATATTACTAACACAGACACGGTTATTACACTGTCATGTGAAGAGGAATGCAGTAGTGATTATACCAGGCAGAGGACGCTGTGCAGCTATATAATAATAATACTAATACAGACACGGTTATTACACTGTCATGAGAAGGGGAATGCAGTAATGATTATACCAGGCGAAGTGCGCTGTGCAGCTGTATAATAATAATACTAATACAGACCCGGTTATTACACTGTAATGTGAAGGGAGATGCAGTAGTGATTATACCTGGCAGAGGGAGCTGTGCAGCTGTATAATAATACTACTAATACAGACACAGTTATTATGCTGTCATGTGAAGGGTAATGCAGTAGTGATTATATCAGGCAGAGGGCACTGTGCAGCTGTATTATAATAATACTAATACAGACACGGTTATTACAGAGTCATGTGAAAGGGAATGCAGTAGTGATTATACCAGGCAGAGGGCGCTGTGCAGCTGTATAATAATAATACTAATGCAGACACAGTTATTACGCTGTCATATGAAAGGGAATGCAGTAGTGATTATACCAGACAGAGTGCCCTGTGCAGCTGTATAATAATAATAATAATAAAGACACGGTTATTACACTGTCATGTGAAGGGGAATGCAGTAGTGATTATATCTGGCAGAGGGCACTGTACAGCTGTATAATAATAATACTAATACAGGCGCGGCTATTACACTGTCATATGAAGGGGAATGCAGTAGTGATTATACCAGACAGAGGGCGCTGTGCAGCTGTGTAATAATAATACTAATACAGACACGGTTATTACACTGTCATGTGAAGGGGAATGCAGTAGTGATTATATCAGGCAGAGGGCGCTGTGCATCTGTATAATAATAATTCTAATACAGACACGGTTATTACACAGTCATGTAAAGGGGAGTGCAGTAGTTATTATACCAGGCAGAGGGCGCTGTGCAGCTGTATAATAATAATAATAATAATGACACGGTTATTACACTGTCATATGAAGGGGGATGCAGTAGTGATTATATCAGGCAGAGGGCGCTATGCAGCTGTATAATAATAATTCTAATACAGACGCGGTTATTACACAGTCATGTAAAGGGGAGTGCAGTTGTTATTATACCAGGCCGAGGGCACTGTGCAGCTGTATAATAATAATACTAATACAGACACGGTTATTATTACACTGTGATGTGAAGGGGAATGCAGTAGTGATTATACCAGGCAGAGGGCGCTGTGCAGCTGTATAATAAGAATACTGATACAGACACAATTATTACACTGTCATGTGAAGGGGAATGCAGTAGTGATTATATCAGGCAGAGGGCGCTGTGCAGCTGTATAATAATAATACTGATACAGACACAATTATTACACTGTCATGTGAAGGGGAATGCAGTAGTGATTATATCAGGCAGAGGGCGCTGTGCAGCTGTATAATAATAATACTAATACAGACACGGTTATTACACTGTCATGTGAAGGGGAATGCAGTAGTGATTATACCAGGTAGAGGGCGCTGTGCAGCTGTATAATAATAATACTAATACAGACACGGTTATTACACTGTCATGTGAAGGGGAATGCAGTAGTGATTATACCAGGCAGAGAGCGCTGTGCAGCTGTATAATAATAATACTAATACAGACACGGTTATTACACTGTCATATGAAAGGGAATGCAGTAGTGATTATACCAGGCAGAGAGCGCTGTGCAGCTGTATAATAACAACACTAATACAGACACGGTTATTACACTGTCATGTGAAGAGGAATGCAGTAGTGATTATATGAGGCAGAGGGCGCTGTGCAGCTGTATAATAATAATACTAATACAGACACGGTTATTACACAGTCATGTGAAGGGGAATGCAGTAGTGATTATACCAGGCAGAGGGCCCTGTGCAGCTGTATAATAATAATACTAATACAGACACGGTTATTACACAGTCATGTGAAGGGGAATGCAATAGTGATTATATCAGACAGAGGCCGCTGTGCAGCTCTATAATAATACTACTAATACAGGCACAGTTATTACACTGTCATGTGAAGGCGAATGCAGTAGTGATTATACCAGACAGAGGGCACTGTGCAGCTGTATAAAAATACTAATACAGATACGGTTATTACACTGTCATGTGAAGGAGAATGCAGTAGTGATTATACCAGGCAGAGGGCGCTGTGCAGCTGTATAATAATAATACTAATAAAGATACGGTTATTACACTGTCATGTGAAGGGGAATGCAGTAGTGATTATACCAGGCAGAGGGCGCTGTGCAGCTGTATAATAATAATACTAAAACAGACACGGTTATTACACTGTCATATGAAGGGGAATGCAGTAGTGACTATATCAGGCAGGGGGCGCTGTGCAGCTGTATAATAATAATAGTAATACAGACACGGTTATTATACTGTCATGTGAAGGGGAATACAGTAGTGATTATACCAGACAGAGGGTGCCATAAAGCTGTGTAATAATAATACTAACACAGACACAGTTATTACACTGTCATGTGAAGGGGAATACATTAGTGATTATACCAGACAGAGGGCGCTGTGCAGATGTATAATAATAATACTAATACAGACACCGCTATTACACTGTCATATGCAGAGGAATGCAGTAGTGATTATATCAGGCAGAGGGCGCTGTGCAGCTGTATAATAATAATAATACTAATACAGACACGGGTATTACACTGTCATATGAAGGGGAATGCAGTAGTGATTATACCAGGCAGAGGGTGCTGTGCAGCTGTATAATAATAATACTAATACAGACACAGTTATTACACTGTCATATGAAGGGGAATGCAGTAGTGATTATACCAGACAGTGGGCGCTGTGCAGCTGTATAATAATATTACTAACACAGACACGGTTATTACACTGTCATGTGAAGAGGAATGCAGTAGTGATTATACCAGGCAGAGGACGCTGTGCAGCTATATAATAATAATACTAATACAGACACGGTTATTACACTGTCATGAGAAGGGGAATGCAGTAATGATTATACCAGGCGAAGTGCGCTGTGCAGCTGTATAATAATAATACTAATACAGACCCGGTTATTACACTGTAATGTGAAGGGAGATGCAGTAGTGATTATACCTGGCAGAGGGAGCTGTGCAGCTGTATAATAATACTACTAATACAGACACAGTTATTATGCTGTCATGTGAAGGGTAATGCAGTAGTGATTATATCAGGCAGAGGGCACTGTGCAGCTGTATTATAATAATACTAATACAGACACGGTTATTACAGAGTCATGTGAAAGGGAATGCAGTAGTGATTATACCAGGCAGAGGGCGCTGTGCAGCTGTATAATAATAATACTAATGCAGACACAGTTATTACGCTGTCATATGAAAGGGAATGCAGTAGTGATTATACCAGACAGAGTGCCCTGTGCAGCTGTATAATAATAATAATAATAAAGACACGGTTATTACACTGTCATGTGAAGGGGAATGCAGTAGTGATTATATCTGGCAGAGGGCACTGTACAGCTGTATAATAATAATACTAATACAGGCGCGGCTATTACACTGTCATATGAAGGGGAATGCAGTAGTGATTATAACAGACAGAGGGCGCTGTGCAGCTGTGTAATAATAATACTAATACAGACACGGTTATTATACTGTCATGTGAAGGGTAATGCAGTAGTGATTATATCAGGCAGAGGGCACTGTGCAGCTGTATTATAATAATACTAATACAGACACGGTTATTACAGAGTCATGTGAAAGGGAATGCAGTAGTGATTATACCAGGCAGAGGGCGCTGTGCAGCTGTATAATAATAATACTAATGCAGACACAGTTATTACGCTGTCATATGAAAGGGAATGCAGTAGTGATTATACCAGACAGAGTGCCCTGTGCAGCTGTATAATAATAATAATAATAAAGACACGGTTATTACACTGTCATGTGAAGGGGGATGCAGTAGTGATTATATCTGGCAGAGGGCACTGTACAGCTGTATAATAATAATACTAATACAGGCGCGGCTATTACACTGTCATATGAAGGGGAATGCAGTAGTGATTATACCAGACAGAGGGCGCTGTGCAGCTGTGTAATAATAATACTAATACAGACACGGTTATTACACTGTCATGTGAAGGGGAATGCAGTAGTGATTATATCAGGCAGAGGGCGCTGTGCATCTGTATAATAATAATTCTAATACAGACACGGTTATTACACAGTCATGTAAAGGGGAGTGCAGTAGTTATTATACCAGGCAGAGGGCGCTGTGCAGCTGTATAATAATAATAATAATGACACGGTTATTACACTGTCATATGAAGGGGGATGCAGTAGTGATTATATCAGGCAGAGGGCGCTATGCAGCTGTATAATAATAATTCTAATACAGACGCGGTTATTACACAGTCATGTAAAGGGGAGTGCAGTTGTTATTATACCAGGCCGAGGGCACTGTGCAGCTGTATAATAATAATACTAATACAGACACGGTTATTATTACACTGTGATGTGAAGGGGAATGCAGTAGTGATTATACCAGGCAGAGGGCGCTGTGCAGCTGTATAATAAGAATACTGATACAGACACAATTATTACACTGTCATGTGAAGGGGAATGCAGTAGTGATTATATCAGGCAGAGGGCGCTGTGCAGCTGTATAATAATAATACTGATACAGACACAATTATTACACTGTCATGTGAAGGGGAATGCAGTAGTGATTATATCAGGCAGAGGGCGCTGTGCAGCTGTATAATAATAATACTAATACAGACACGGTTATTACACTGTCATGTGAAGGGGAATGCAGTAGTGATTATACCAGGCAGAGAGCGCTGTGCAGCTGTATAATAATAATACTAATAAAGATACGGTTATTACACTGTCATGTGAAGGGGAATGCAGTAGTGATTATACCAGGTAGAGGGCGCTGTGCAGCTGTATAATAATAATACTAATACAGACACGGTTATTACACTGTCATATGAAGGGGAATGCAGTAGTGACTATATCAGGCAGGGGGCGCTGTGCAGCTGTATAATAATAATACTAATACAGACACGGTTATTATACTGTCATGTGAAGGGGAATACAGTAGTGATTATACCAGACAGAGGGTGCCATAAAGCTGTGTAATAATAATACTAACACAGACACAGTTATTACACTGTCATGTGAAGGGGAATACATTAGTGATTATACCAGACAGAGGGCGCTGTGCAGCTGTATAATAATAATACTAATACAGACACCGCTATTACACTGTCATATGAAGAGGAATGCAGTAGTGATTATATCAGGCAGAGGGCGCTGTGCAGCTGTATAATAATAATTATACTAATACAGACACGGGTATTACACTGTCATATGAAGGGGAATGCAGTAGTGATTATACCAGGCAGAGGGTGCTGTGCAGCTGTATAATAATAATACTAATACAGACACAGTTATTACACTGTCATATGAAGGGGAATGCAGTAGTGATTATACCAGACAGTGGGCGCTGTGCAGCTGTATAATAATATTACTAATACAGACACGGTTATTACACTGTCATGTGAAGAGGAATGCAGTAGTGATTATACCAGGCAGAGGACGCTGTGCAGCTATATAATAATAATACTAATACAGACACGGTTATTACACTGTCATGAGAAGGGGAATGCAGTAGTGATTATACCAGGCAGAGTGCGCTGTGCAGCTGTATAATAATAATACTAATACAGACCCGGTTATTATACTGTAATGTGAAGGGAGATGCAGTAGTGATTATACCTGGCAGACGGAGCTGTGCAGCTGTATAATAATACTACTAATACAGACACAGTTATTATGCTGTCATGTGAAGGGTAATGCAGTAGTGATTATATCAGGCAGAGGGCACTGTGCAGCTGTATTATAATAATACTAATACAGACACGGTTATTACAGAGTCATGTGAAAGGGAATGCAGTAGTGATTATACCAGGCAGAGGGCGCTGTGCAGCTGTATAATAATAATACTAATGCAGACACAGTTATTACGCTGTCATATGAAAGGGAATGCAGTAGTGATTATACCAGACAGAGTGCCCTGTGCAGCTGTATAATAATAATAATAATAATAATAATAAAGACACGGTTATTACACTGTCATGTGAAGGGGAATGCAGTAGTGATTATATCTGGCAGAGGGCGCTGTACAGCTGTATAATAATAATACTAATACAGGCGCGGCTATTACACTGTCATATGAAGGGGAATGCAGTAGTGATTATACCAGACAGAGGGCGCTGTGCAGCTGTGTAATAATAATACTAATACAGACATGGTTATTACACTGTCATGTGAAGGGGAATGCAGTAGTGATTATATCAGGCAGAGGGCGCTGTGCAGCTGTATAATAATAATTCTAATACAGACACGGTTATTACACAGTCATGTAAAAGGGGAGTGCAGTAGTTATTATACCAGGCAGAGGGCGCTGTGCAGCTGTATAATAATAATAATAATAATGACACGGTTATTACACTGTCATATGAAGGGGGATGCAGTAGTGATTATATCAGGCAGAGGGCGCTGTGCAGCTGTATAATAATAATTCTAATACAGACGCGGTTATTACACAGTCATGTAAAGGGGAGTGCAGTAGTTATTATACCAGGCCGAGGGCACTGTGCAGCTGTATAATAATAATACTAATACAGACACGGTTATTATTACACTGTGATGTGAATGGGAATGCAGTAGTGATTATACCAGGCAGAGGGCGCTGTGCAGCTGTATAATAATAATACTAATACAGACACGGTTATTACACTGTCATATGAAGGGGAATGCAGTAGTGATTATACCAGGCAGAGGGCGCTGTGCAGCTGTATAATAATAATAATACTAATACAGACACGGTTATTACACTGTCATGTGAAGGGGAATGGAGTTGTGATTATATCAGGCAGAGGGCACTGTGCAGCTGTATAATAATACTAATACAGACACGGGTATTACACAGTCATGTGAAGGGGAATGCAGTAGTGATTATACCAGGCAGAGGGCGCTGTGCAGCTGTATAATAATAATACTAATGCAGACACAGTTATTACGCTGTCATATGAAAGGGAATGCAGAAGTGATTATACCAGACAGAGGGCGCTGTGCAGCTATATAATAATAATAATACAGACACGGTTATTACACTGTCATGTGAAGGGGAATGCAGTAGTGATTATATCAGGCAGAGGGCGCTGTGCAGCTGTATAATAATAATAATACTAATACAGACACGGCTATTACACTGTCATATGAAGGGGAATGCAGTAGTGATTATACCAGACAGAGGGTGCTGTGCAGCTGTGTAATAATAATACTAATACAGACACGGTTATTAAACTGTCATGTGAAGGGGAATGCAGTAGTGATTATATCAGGCAGAGAGCACTGTGCAGCTGTATAATAAGAATACTGATACAGACACAATTATTACACTGTCATGTGAAGGGGAATGCAGTAGTGATTATATCAGGCAGAGGGCGCTGTGCAGCTGTATAATAATAATACTGATACAGACACAATTATTACACTGTCATGTGAAGGGGAATGCAGTAGTGATTATATCAGGCAGAGGGCGCTGTGCAGCTGTATAATAATAATACTAATACAGACACGGTTATTACACTGTCATGTGAAGGGGAATGCAGTAGTGATTATACCAGACAGTGGGCGCTGTGCAGCTGTATAATAATATTACTAATACAGACACGGTTATTATACTGTCATGTGAAGAGGAATGCAGTAGTGATTATACCAGGCAGAGGACGCTGTGCAGCTATATAATAATAATACTAATACAGACACGGTTATTACACTGTCATGAGAAGGGGAATGCAGTAGTGATTATACCAGGCAGAGTGCGCTGTGCAGCTGTATAATAATAATACTAATACAGACCCGGTTATTACACTGTAATGTGAAGGGAGATGCAGTAGTGATTATACCTGGCAGAGGGAGCTGTGCAGCTGTATAATAATACTACTAATACAGACACAGTTATTATGCTGTCATGTGAAGGGTAATGCAGTAGTGATTATATCAGGCAGAGGGCACTGTGCAGCTGTATTATAATAATACTAATACAGACACGGTTATTACAGAGTCATGTGAAAGGGAATGCAGTAGTGATTATACCAGGCAGAGGGCGCTGTGCAGCTGTATAATAATAATACTAATGCAGACACAGCTATTACGCTGTCATATGAAAGGGAATGCAGTAGTGATTATACCAGACAGAATGCCCTGTGCAGCTGTATAATAATAATAATAATAATAATAATAAAGACACGGTTATTACACTGTCATGTGAAGGGGAATGCAGTAGTGATTATATCTGGCAGAGGGCGCTGTGCAGCTGTATAATAATAATACTAATACAGGCGCGGCTATTACACTGTCATATGAAGGGGAATGCAGTAGTGATTATACCAGACAGAGGGCGCTGTGCAGCTGTGTAATAATAATACTAATACAGACACGGTTATTACACTGTCATGTGAAGGGGAATGCAGTAGTGATTATATCAGGCAGAGGGCGCTGTGCAGCTGTATAATAATAATACTGATACAGACACAATTATTACACTGTCATGTGAAGGGGAATGCAGTAGTGATTATATCAGGCAGAGGGCGCTGTGCAGCTGTATAATAATAATACTAATACAGACACGGTTATTACACTGTCATGTGAAGGGGAATGCAGTAGTGATTATACCAGACAGAGGGCGCTGTCCAGCTGTATAATAATAATACTAATACAGACACAGTTATTACACTGTCATAAGAAGGGGAATGCAGTAGTGATTATACCAGGCAGAGGGCACAGTGCAGCTGTATAAAAATAATACTAATACAGACACGGTTATTACACTGTCATGTGATGGGGAATGCAGTAGTGATTATACCAGGTAGAGGGAACTGTGCAGCTGTATAATAATAAAACTAATACAGACACGGTTATTACACTGTCATGTGAAGGGGAATGCAGTAGTGATTATACCAGGCAGAGAGCGCTGTGCAGCTGTATAATAATAATACTAATACAGACACGGTTATTACACTGTCATATGAAAGGGAATGCAGTAGTGATTATACCAGGCAGT
Organism: Bombina bombina; assembly: GCF_027579735.1. NCBI lineage: Eukaryota > Metazoa > Chordata > Amphibia > Anura > Bombinatoridae > Bombina > Bombina bombina. The sequence goes on from NC_069505.1 coordinate 420,574,729, forward strand.
GAGCGCTGTGCAGCTGTAAAATAATAATAATAATACAGACAAGGTTATTACACTGTCATGTGAAGTGGAATGCAGTAGTGATTATATGAGGCAGAGGGCGCTGTGCAGCTGTATAATAATAATAATAATACAGACACGGTTATTACACAGTCACGTGAAGGGGAATGCAGTAGTGATTATACCAGGCAGAGGGCGCTGTGCAGCTGTATAATAATAATACTAATACAGACAAGGTTATTACACAGTCATGTGAAGGGGAATGCAGTAGTGATTATATCAGACAGAGGCCGCTGTGCAGCTCTATAATAATACTACTAATACAGACACAGTTATTACACTGTCATGTGAAGAGGAATGCAGTAGTGATTATATCAGGCACAGGGCGCTGTGTAGCTGTATAATAATAATACTAATACAGACACGGTTATCACACTGTCATGTGAAGGCGAATGCAGTAGTGATTATACCAGACAGAGGGCGCTGTGCAGCTGTATAAAAATACTAAAACAGAAACGGTTATTACACTGTCATGTGAAGGAGAATGCAGTAGTGATTATACCAGGCAGAGGGCGCTGTGCAGCTGTATAATAATAATACTAATAAATATACGGTTATTACACTGTCATGTGAAGGGGAATGCAGTAGTGATTATACCAGGCAGAGGGCGCTTTGCAGCTGTATAATAATAATACTAATACAGACACGGTTATTACACTGTCATGTGAAGAGGAATGCAGTAGTGATTATAACAGGCAGAGGGCGCTGTGCAGCTGTATAATAATAATACTAATACAGACACGGTTATTACACTGTCATGAGAAGGGGAATGCAGTAGTGATTATACCAGGCAGAGGGCGTTTTGCAGCTGTATAATAATAATACTAATACAGACACGGTTATTACACTGTCATGTGAAGGGGAATGCAGTAGTGATTATATCAGGCAGAGGGCGCTGTGCAGCTGTATAATAATAATACTAATACAGACACGGCTATTACACTGTCATATGAAGGGGAATGCAGTAGTGATTATACCAGACAGAGGGTGCTGTGCAGCTGTGTAATAATAATACTAATACAGACACGGTTATTACACTGTCATGTGAAGGGGAATGCAGTAGTGATTATATCAGGCAGAGAGCGCTGTGCAGCTGTATAATAATAATACTGATACAGACACAATTTTTACACTGTCATGTGAAGGGGAATGCAGTAGTGATTATATCAGGCAGAGGGCGCTGTGCAGCTGTATAATAATAATACTAATACAGACACGGTTATTACACTGTCATGTGAAGGGGAATGCAGTAGTGATTATACCACTGTATAATTGTCAGCCGCTCTGGAATCAATCCGGGATGTAACCCAACTGCTAGCTTGAATTGAAAGCACACGCTAGCACACTGAGAAATATCCAGGACGTGACCCACTCAGGAAGCAGATTAGAAGATAACAAAACTGAATATTGTTCCAGAATGCAGGAAAGCCACAAAGGATAAAACGTCCCTTTAAGTAGTACAAAGAACAAAAAGGAAATGCTCTTACTTGAAGCTTCTGAAAAAAGGTCCTCTTTAGCAGGCTTGTAAAACAAAGGAAAAGTTCTCTTTTGCAGCTTGTAAAAGTATAATGTCCCTTTAAGCAGGTTTATAACAAACAGAAAGGCAAAGTTCTCTTTTGCAGCTTGTAAAAGTAAATGTCCCTTTTAAGCAGGTGTATAACAAACAGAAAGGCAAAATTCTCTTTTGCAGCTTGTAAAAGTAAATGTCCCTTTAAGCAGGTTTATAACAAACAGAAAGGCAAAGTTCTCTTTTGCAGCTTGTAAAAGTAAATGTCCCTTTTAAGCAGGTGTATAACAAACAGAAAGGCAAAGTTCTCTTTTGCAGCTTGTAAAAGTAAAATGTCCCTTTAAGCAGGTCTTGTTTAACAAAGAATAGGTTTAAAGGTAAAGGCCAAAGCAAGGTCAGGCAAGCAGAAGTCAATGTCCAAATATCAGCAAGTAGGGATTAGGCAAGAGGCTTGGTCAGGCAGGCAGAAGTCGGTACACAGAAGAACAAAACTGATATGGTACTCACAATCCAGGGAAACAAACAAACGGGCCCAGATTCAGATCTCCCGCCGAGATTTAAAGGGCAGGAGCGTAACCGTCATCAGAGGGGTGTGAGAGAAAAGCGTCATGTTGCTAAGCAACATGACGTCAGAGACACAGAGGAGTTCTGGGAGCCGCGGCGACACGGCGATGAACGGAAGCGCTCATGACAGCACCCCCTCCTCAAGGACCCCTCCGGGGGACAGGACCAGGTCTATCAGGATGAGTCTTGTGGAAGGTCTTGACCAATATAGGAGCATTTACTTGATGAGCAGGTTCCCAAGAACGTTCCGTGACTGGATAACCCTTCCAATGAATGAGATAATACAATTTCTTGCCCCGCAATTTGGAATCTAGAATATGGCTGATCTCAAACTCAGGATGTCCATGCACCAATAACGGTGGAGGTTTAGAAAAAGGCTTAGAATACCTGTTAATCATCACAGGTTTTAAAAGAGAAACATGGAATACCGGATGGACTTTGAGAGACTTGGGTAAAGCTACCCGATAAGCAGTGGAACATACCTGACCCAGTATTCGGAAAGGACCCACATATCGTGGTCCCAATTTGTTAGAAGGTTGTTTCAGGCGAAGAAATCGAGAGGAAATCCAAACTTTATCACCAGGGCGATATTTGGGAGCCTTTTTCCGTCGAAGATCCGAAAAGAACTTGTAACGTCTAGAAGTTACAGAAAGAATACGATGTATCTTCTGCCAATGTCGAGTTAATCTTCGGGCTGTAAGATCAGAAGCAGGATTCACTGTGGAGGAAGTATGCAAAGGGAATGTCCTAGGCTGATATCCGTAAGCTGCATGAAAAGGAGAAGTCTGAAGGGAGGAATTGTACCGGGCATTATGGGCCAATTCAGCCAAAGGAAGGTAAGAAGTCCAGTTAGAATGATAATGATCCACATAATGTCTAAGATATGTTTCAAGACACTGGTTTACTCTTTCAGTCTGACCATTCGATTGTGGGTGGTGAGAAGTAGAGAGAGATATAGTAGTACCAAAATGTTTACAAAGTGACCTCCAAAATCGAGAAACGAATTGTACCCCTCTATCTGAAACAATATCTAGAGGAAATCCATGGATTCTTACAATATGTAGAATAAAAAGTTCAGAGAGTCTTTTGGCAGATGGTAATCCTGGCAAGGGTACAAAATGAGCCGTCTTAGTGAACCTGTCGACCACCACCCAGATAGTATTGTTCCCAGTGGACAAGGGAAGATCGGTAATAAAGTCCATGGATACATGAGTCCAAGGCTGGTGAGGTATAGGCAATGGTTGGAGTAATCCTGAAGGAAGTTGGCGTGGAGTTTTGTTCATGGCACATTGTGTGCATACTGAGACGTAATCCTTCACATCTTGAGAGAGTGTAGGCCACCAGACATGTTGTTTGAGGTTTCGAGTGGTAATACTGATGCCAGGATGTCCAGAAAGGGGACTATCATGAGCCCAAAATAAAATCTTGGAACGAAGGCGTTCAGGAACAAAGAGTAAACCATTGGGAGGTTTACATGACAAAGGAAGATGCTCTTGAGCGGACTGTAATTCTTGTAACCAAGAAGTTGTTAACTGGGCAATGACTTCATGAGGTTGGAGAATGGTACCAGACTCAGGAACTGGGGTATCTTGAAATTGTCTGGAAAGTGCGTCTGCTTTAATATTTTTTGAACCAGGTATGTAAGACAAATTATAGTGAAACCGAGAGAAGAATAAGGACCAGCGTGCTTGCCTGGAATTTAGTCGTTTGGCTGTTTGGAGATACAGAAGGTTCTTATGATCAGTAAGTATAGTAAATGGCAAAGAAGTACCTTCCAGCCAATGTCTCCATTCATCCAATGCCATCTTGATGGCAAGCAACTCTTTATTCCCTACGTCATAGTTAAATTCGGAAGGAGTGAATTTTTTAGAGAAAAAAGCAACAGGATGAATCCTTCCAGTTTCTGGTATTCGTTGAGACAGAACCGCTCCAGCAGCAACAGAGGAAGCATCCACCTCCAGAATAAATTGAAACTCAGGATTTGGATGACGAAGGATAGGAGCTGAGGAAAAAGCTTCTTTGAGAGATTCAAAAGCTTCTATAGCCTCAGACGGCCATACTTTACAGTTTTGTCCTTTTCTTGTGAGAGAAGTAAGAGGAGAAGTAATAGTAGCAAAATTCTTGATGAACTTTCTGTAATAATTGGCGAAGCCTAGGAAACGTTGTAAAGCCTTCAAAGAATCAGGTCTAGGCCAATCCAAAATGGCAGAAAGTTTAGTAGGGTCCATTTCGAATCCAGATGCCGATATTACATAACCCAGAAAGGGTATGGATTTTTGATGGAAAGAACATTTCTCCAGTTTAGCAAACAGATGGAATTCTCTTAGACGTTGAAGTACTTTCTTGACGTGGTGCACATGATCTTGGTGGTTCTGAGAAAAAATTAAGATGTCGTCCAGGTATATGATAACAAAAATATTCAAAAAATCACGAAAGATCTCATTTACAAAATGCTGGAAAACCGCCGGAGCATTGCATAGCCCGAAGGGCATGACCAAATATTCATAATGCCCAAATCGAGTGTTAAAGGCAGTCTTCCACTCATCTCCTTTGCGTATACGGATCAAGTTGTATGCACCACGTAGGTCGAGTTTGGTGAAAATGGTGGCTCCCTGAAGATAAGTAAAAAGTTCAGGAATAAGGGGCAGAGGATAACTGTTCTTGATGGTAATCTGATTCAATCCACGATAATCAATACAGGGTCTTAATCCGCCATCCTTTTTTCCCACAAAAAAGAAACCAGCCCCTACAGGGGAAGAGGAGGGTCGAATAAATCCTCTAGCCAGATTGTCTTTTATATATTCTTCCAGAGCCATGTTTTCTGGTTTAGAAAGTGGATATGTCTTGCCTCGAGGATAGGCAGCCCCAGGAAGGAGGTCAATGGGACAATCAAAAGGGCGATGAGGAGGAAGACGTTCCGCTTCTTTTTTGGAGAAGACATCCACAAAGTCATGGTAATGCATAGGTAAGGATTCCGGAGTTTCAACTGTGAGAGCAATAGTGAGTGGTAACTTAGTAATCTTTTGAAGACATTTAGTCTGGCATGTAGATCCCCAGGAAGTGAGTTCACCGAAAGTCCAAGAAAAAATGGGATTGTGAATCTGGAGCCAGGGTAATCCCAAGATAATGGGAAATTGCGGAGTGGGAATGACATCGAAACAAATTGTCTCAGAATGAAGTATTCCTACGGTGAGGATTAAGGGTTGAGTAGAAAACTGAATGTATCCAGAACCCAAAGGATCTCCACTGACCGTAGAGACTGAAATGGAATACTCCTTCTTTAGTAAGGGTATAGAATGAGTAGAAATAAATGTAGAGTCAATGAACACACCTCCAGCACCAGAATCAATTAGAGCTTGGGTATAGATCTTCTTATGTCCAATTAGAAGAGTTACTGGAACAAAGAGTTTCTTGTATAGGGAATGACCACTATTTTGGCTTAACTCAGTTCCCTGGACTAGAGTTAAGCCCTGGCTTTTACTGGCTTAGTAGGACAATCCCTTAATAAATGTCCTTTAAGGCCACAGTACAGACATAAGCCAAGAGTCCGTCTTCTTAAGCGTTCAGTCTCAGTTAATTTTATACTTCCTACTTCCATGGGTTCAGCCTGATCAGTAGTAGGAGAGGCTGGAGTGACTGGATTAGAAAAACGAGGAGCTAAACGAAAAGGAGTTCGAGTGGAAGTCCTCTGTGTTCTATCCTTTTCTTGTTGGCGTTCACGAAACCTGGCGTCGAGACTGATACAGAGATTTATTAAGGCTTCTAAGGACTCTGGAAGTTCACGATACACCAATTCATCCTTGAGACGCTCAGAAAGTCCTTTACGGAAAGCGGCTCTGAGTGCTCCCTGATTCCAAGTGGTTTCAGAGGCAAGGGTGCGGAACTCAATTGCATATTGAGAGACTGGTTGATTTCCTTGACGTAAATCCAGGAGAGTTGCTTCAGCAGCGGATGACCTTCCAGGTTTATCGAATACGTTTGAGAATGTAGATAGAAATGTATCAACATCCAACAGTATAGGATCATTCTTTTCTAGCAAAGGTGACACCCAAGCCAAGGCTTTTCCTTTCATTAAGGAAATAAGAAACGTGATTCTAGAAGAGGCAGTAGCAAAGAGAGTAGGGCTATTTCGGAAATGAAGACGGCATTGATTCAAAAAGCCTCTACATTCTTCAGGATTCCCATCATATTTATCCGGAAGAGGAATCCTGGGACTTAGTTGTACCTGAGACTGATTGTTAGGAATCGGAGGAGGTAATGCCTCAATCGGATTTGGATTGGGATTAGGATTGGGAGGTGCGGTAGCAACCAAATTTTGTAATAGAGCAGTAATTTGATCAAGTTTAGTGTCCAGAGACTGCAAGTGAGTGGCATGAGAACCCAAGAGCTGTCCCTGGTGAACCACGGCCATAGATAATTCAGTGGGGTCCATTTTTATGGCCCGTTTGTAATGTCAGCCGCTCTGGAATCAATCCGGGATGTAACCCAACTGCTAGCGTGAATTGAAAGCACACGCTAGCACACTGAGAAATATCCAGGACGTGACCCACTCAGGAAGCAGATTAGAAGATAACAAAACTGAATATTGTTCCAGAATGCAGGAAAGCCACAAAGGATAAAACGTCCCTTTAAGTAGTACAAAGAACAAAAAGGAAATGCTCTTACTTGAAGCTTCTGAAAAAAGGTCCTCTTTAGCAGGCTTGTAAAACAAAGGAAAAGTTCTCTTTTGCAGCTTGTAAAAGTATAATGTCCCTTTAAGCAGGTTTATAACAAACAGAAAGGCAAAGTTCTCTTTTGCAGCTTGTAAAAGTAAATGTCCCTTTTAAGCAGGTGTATAACAAACAGAAAGGCAAAATTCTCTTTTGCAGCTTGTAAAAGTAAATGTCCCTTTAAGCAGGTTTATAACAAACAGAAAGGCAAAGTTCTCTTTTGCAGCTTGTAAAAGTAAATGTCCCTTTTAAGCAGGTGTATAACAAACAGAAAGGCAAAGTTCTCTTTTGCAGCTTGTAAAAGTAAAATGTCCCTTTAAGCAGGTCTTGTTTAACAAAGAATAGGTTTAAAGGTAAAGGCCAAAGCAAGGTCAGGCAGGCAGAAGTCAATGTCCAAATATCAGCAAGTAGGGATTAGGCAAGAGGCTTGGTCAGGCAGGCAGAAGTCGGTACACAGAAGAACAAAACTGATATGGTACTCACAATCCAGGGAAACAAACAAACGGGCCCAGATTCAGATCTCCCGCCGAGATTTAAAGGGCAGGAGCGTAACCGTCATCAGAGGGGTGTGAGAGAAAAGCGTCATGTTGCTAAGCAACATGACGTCAGAGACACAGAGGAGTTCCGGGAGCCGCGGCGACACGGCGATGAACGGAAGCGCTCATGACAATAATAATAATACTAATACAGACACAGTTATTACACTGTCATAAGAAGGGGAATGCAGTAGTGATTATACCAGGCAGAGGGCGCAGTGCAGCTGTATAAAAATAATACTAATACAGACACGGTTATTACACTGTCATGTGAAGGGGAATGCAGTAGTGATTATACCAGGCAGAGGGAACTGTGCAGCTGTATAATAATAAAACTAATACAGACACGGTTATTACACTGTCATGTGAAGGGGAATGCAGTAGTGATTATACTAGGCAGAGAGCGCTGTGCAGCTGTATAATAATAATACTAATACAGACACGGTTATTACACTGTCATATGAAAGGGAATGCAGTAGTGATTATACCAGGCAGAGAGCGCTTTGCAGCTGTATAATAACAATACTAATACAGACACAGTTATTACACTGTCATGTGAAGTGGAATGCAGTAGTGATTATATGAGGCAGAGGGCGCTGTGCAGCTGTATAATAATAATACTAATACAGACACGGTAATTACACAGTCATGTGAAGGGGAATGCATTAGTGATTATACCAGGCAGAGGGCCCTGTGCAGCTGTATAATAATAATACTAATATAGACACGGTTATTACACTGTCATGTGAAGGGGAATGCAGTAGTGATTATACCAGGCAGAGGGCGCTGTGCAGCTCTATAATAATACTACTAATACAGACACAGTTATTACACTGTCATGTGAAGAGGAATGCAGTAGTGATTATATCAGGCAGAGGGCGCTGTGTAGCTGTATAATAATAATACTAATACAGACACGGTTATTACTCTGTCATGTGAAGGCGAATGCAGTAGTGATTATACCAAACAGAGGGCGCTGTGCAGCTGTATAAAAATACTAATACAGATACGGTTATTACACTGTCATGTGAAGGAGAATGCAGTAGTGATTATACCAGGCAGAGGGCGCTGTGCAGCTGTATAATAATAATACTAATAAAGATACGGTTATTACACTGTCATGTGAAGGGGAATGCAGTAGTGATTATACCAGGCAGAGGGCGCTTTGCAGCTGTATAATAATAATACTAATACAGACACGGTTATTACACTGTCATGTGAAGAGGAATGCAGTAGTGATTATAACAGGCAGAGGGCGCTGTGCAGCTGTATAATAATAATACTAATAAAGATACGGTTATTACACTGTCATGTGAAGGGAAATGCAGTAGTGATTATACCAGGCAGAGGGCGCTGTGCAGCTGTATAATAATAATACTAATACAGATACAGTTATAACGCTGTCATGTGAAGGGGAATGCAGTAGTGATTATACCTGGCAGAGGGCGCTGTGCAACTGTATAATAATAATACTAATACAGACACGGTTATTACACTGTCATGTGAAGGGGAATGCAGTAGTGATTATAGCAGGCAGAGGGCGCTGTGCAGCTGTATAATAATAATACTAATACAGACACGGTTATTACACTGTCATGTGAAGGGGAATGCAGTAGTGATTATACCAGACAGAGGGCGCTGTGCAGCTGTATAATAATAATACAAATAGAGATACGGTTATTACACTGTCATGTGAAGGGGAATGCAGTAGTGATTATACCAGACAGAGGGCGCTGTGCAGCTGTATAATAATAATACTAATACAGACACGGTTATTACACTGTCATGTGAAGGGAAATGCAGTAGTTATTATACCTGGCAGAGGGCGTTGTGCAGCTGTATAATAATAATACTAATACAGACACGGTTATTACACTGTCATGTGAAGGGGAATGCAGTAGTGATTATACCAGGCAGAGGGCGCTGTGCAGCTGCTTTATAATAATACTAATACAGACACAGTTATTACGCTATCATGTGAAGGGGAAAGCAGTAGTGATTATACCTGGCAGAGGGCGCTGCGCAGCTGTATAATAATAATACTAATAAAGACACGGTTATTACACTGTCATGTGAAGGGGAGTGCAGTAGTGATTATATCAGGCAGAGGGCACTGTGCAGCTGTATAATAATAATACTAATACAGACACGGTTATTACACAGTCATGTGAAGGGGAATGCAGTAGTGATTATACCAGGCAGAGGGCGCTGTGCAGCTGTATAATAATAATAATAATACTAATGCAGACACAGTTATTACGCTGTCATATGAAGAGGATTGCAGAAGTGATTATACAAGGCAGAGGGCGCTGTGCAGCTGTATAATAATAATACTAATACATATACGGCTATTACACTGTCATATGAAGGGGAATGCAGTAGTGATTATACCAGAGAGAGGGCGCTGTGCAATAATAATACTAATACAGACACGGTTATTACACTGTCATGTGAAGGGGAATGTAGTAGTGATTATACCTGGCAGAGGGCGCTGTGCAACTGTATAATAATAATACTAATACAGACACGGTTATTACACTGTCATGTGAAGGGGAATGCAGTAGTGATTATATCAGGCAGAGGGTGCTGTGCAGCTGTATAAAAATATTAATAATACAGACACAGTTATTACACTGTCATGTGAAGGGGAATGCAGTAGTGATTATATCAGGCAGAGGGCGCTGTGCATCTGTATAATGATAATACTAATACAGACACGGTTATTACACTGTCATGTGAAGTGGAATGCAGTAGTGATTATACCAGACAGAGGGTGCTGTGCAGCTGTATAAAAATATTAATAATACAGACACAGTTATTACACTGTCATGTGAAGGGAAATACAGTAGTGATTATTCCAGACAGAGGGCGCTGTGCAGCTGTATAATAATAATACTAATACAGACACGGTTATTACACTGTCATGTGAAGAGGAATGCAGTAGTGATTATACCAGGCAGAGGGCGCTGTGCAGCTGTATAATAATAATAATACTAATGCAGACACAGTTATTACGCTGTCATATGAAGGGGAATGCAGTAGTGATTATACCAGACAGAGGGCGCTGTGCAGCTGTATAATAATAATACAGACACGGTTAATACACTGTCATGTGAAGGGCAATGCAGTAGTGATTATATCAGGCAAAGGGCGCTGTGCAGCTTTATAATAATAATACTAATACAGACACGGCTATTACACTGTCATATGAAGGGGAATGTAGTAGTGATTATACCAGAGAGAGGGCGCTGTGCAGCGGTGTAATAATAATACTAATACAGACACGGTTATTACACTTTCATGTTAAGGGGAATGTAGTAGTGATTTTATCAGGCAGAGAGCGCTGTGCAGCTGTATAATAATAATACTGATACAGACACGATTATTACACTGTCATGTGAAGGGGAATGCAGTAGTGATTATATCAGGCAGAGGGCGCTGTGCAGCTGTATAATAATAATACTAATAAAGACACGGTTATTACACTGTCATGTGAAGGGGAGTGCAGTAGTGATTATATCAGGCAGAGGGCACTGTGCAGCTGTATAATAATAATACTAATACAGACACGGTTATTACACAGTCATGTGAAGGGGAATGCAGTAGTGATTATACCAGGCAGAGGGCGCTGTGCAGCTGTATAATAATAATAATAATACTAATGCAGACACAGTTATTACGCTGTCATATGAAGAGGATTGCAGAAGTGATTATACCAGGCAGAGGGCGCTGTGCAGCTGTATAATAATAATACTAATACATATACGGCTATTACACTGTCATATGAAGGGGAATGCAGTAGTGATTATACCAGACAGAGGGTGCTGTGCAGCTGTATAATAATATTAATAATACAGACACAGTTATTACACTGTCATGTGAAGGGGAATACAGTAGTGATTATACCAGACAGAGGGCGCTGTGCAGCTGTATAATAATAATACTAATACAGACACGGTTATTACACTGTCATGTGAAGAGGAATGCAGTAGTGATTATACCAGGCAGAGGGCGCTGTGCAGCTGTATAATAATAATACTAATACAGACACAGTTATTACGCTATCATGTGAAGGGGAAAGCAGTAGTGATTATACCTGGCAGAGGGCGCTGCACAGCTGTATAATAATAATACTAATAAAGACACGGTTATTACACTGTCATGTGAAGGGGAGTGCAGTAGTGATTATGTCAGGCAGAGGGCACTGTGCAGCTGTATAATAATAATACTAATACAGACACGGTTATTACACAGTCATGTGAAGGGGAATGCAGTAGTGATTATACCAGGCAGAGGGCGCTGTGCAGCTGTATAATAATAATAATACTAATGCAGACACAGTTATTACGCTGTCATATGAAGGGGAATGCAGTAGTGATTATACCAGACAGAGGGCGCTGTGCAGCTTTATAATAATAATACTAATACAGACACGGCTATTACACTGTCATATGAAGGGGAATGCAGTAGTGATTATACCAGAGAGAGGGCGCTGTGCAGCGGTGTAATAATAATACTAATACAGACACGGTTATTACACTTTCATGTTAAGGGGAATGTAGTAGTGATTATATCAGGCAGAGAGCGCTGTGCAGCTGTATAATAATAATACTGATACAGACACGGTTATTACACTGTCATGTGAAGGGGAATGCAGTAGTGATTATACCAGACAGAGGGTGCTGTGCAGCTGTATAATAATATTAATAATACAGACACAGTTATTACACTGTCATGTGAAGGGGAATGCAGTAGTGATTATATCAGGCAGAGGGCGCTGTTCAGCTGTATAATAATAATAATACTAATACAGACACGGTTATTACACTGTCATGTGAAGGGGAATGCAGTAGTGATTATACTAGGCAGAGGGCACTGTGCAGCTTTATAATAATAATACTAATACAGACACGGTTATTACACTGTCGTGAGGAGGAATGCAGTAGTGATTATACCAGGCAGAGAGCGCTGTGCAGCTGTATAATAATAATAATACTAATACAGACACGGTTATTACACTGTCATATGAAAGGGAATGCAGCAGTGATTATACCAGGCAGAGAGCGCTGTGCAGCTGTATAATAATAATACTAATACAGACACAGTTATTACACTGTCATGTGAAGGGAAATGCAGTAGTGATTATATCAGGCAGAGGGCACTGTGCAGCTGTATAATAATAATACTAATACAGACACGGTTATTACACTGTCATGTGAAGGGGAATGCAGTAGTTATTATACCTGGCAAAGGGCGCTGTGAAGCTGTATAATAATAATAATACAGACACAGTTATTACACTGTCATGTGAAGGGGAATGCAGTAGTGATTATACCAGGCAAAGGGCGCTGTGCAGCTGTATAATAATAATACTAATACAGATACGGCTATTACACTGTCATATGAAGGGGAATGCAGTAGTGATTATACCAGACAGAGTGCGCTGTGCAGCTGTATAATAATAATACTAATACAGACACGGTTATTACACTGTCATGTGAAGGGGAATGCAGTAGTGATTATATCAGGCAGAGAGCGCTGTGCAGCTGTATAATAATAATACTGATACAGACACAATTATTACACTGTCATGTGAAGTGGAATGCAGTAGTGATTATATCAGACAGAGGGCGCTGTGCATCTTGTAACAGGGACCACTTTTAACCACGGTCTTCTAGGGCACAAATGCAGCACAGGACAGTCCACTGTAGTTTAAAAGGCTTTATTTTTCACAGCAATAACAAACAGGCAGTTCATTTTCAAAAGAGGGAAATCCTTCCTCTGCAGCAAAGTTAAGTACTTTTAAATGTGTCCCAGCACTTCACAGCATTCCACAAGTGCTTTGTAAAAATAATGTCCTTTTACAGTTCACAGGAACAAAAGTCTTTTACACAGTGTAACAAACACACACACACCAGCTTCTGTAGCTGTGTAACTCTCTCTCAAGGCCTAAGTGAGGCTGCTATTTAAACCCTCACAACTTCTAATTAGCCACACCTGTGATTAGTTGCTGGACAGCTTCACAGCTGTCTGGGATAATGGCCCACCCTCTCTCCAATTATCCCAAACCCCAGAACACAGTTTATCAACTGCATAATCAAATACACATTCTTTCTCCCTGGGGTTTTAACTGAAAGGAGAAATAGCATGTACAATGCTTGGTCTTAAATATCTTCCATTTATAACCAGGCCTTGCTTCCTGTCACAAGCTGTATAATAATAATACTAATACAGACACGGTTATTACACTGTCATGTGAAGGGGAATGCAGTAGTGATTATATCAGGCAGAGGGCGCTGTGTAGCTGTATAATAATAATACTAATACAGACACGGTTATTACACTGTCATGTAAAGGGGAATGCAGTAGTGATTATACCAGACAGAGGCGCTGTGTAATAATAATACTAATACAGACACGGTTATTACACTGTCATGTGAAGGGGAATGCAGTAGTGATTATATCAGGCAGAGGGTGCCGTGCAGCTGTATAATAATAATACTAATACAGACACAGTTATTACACTGTCATATGAAGGGGAATGCAGTAGTGATTATACCAGGCAGAGGGCGCTGTGCAGCTGTATAATAATAATACTAAGAACATGAGAAGTGGACCGAGCGCTACACCCAGGGCCTTATGCTTACTAACTATATAGCCTCCTAGTAGGCTAACAATATAAAAGTTAAAATGGGGAGAGAGTAAGCGCTAAAAAGCTTAAAAGGCTAGTTAAAAGTACATTTTAATACATATAAAAATTTACAAATGCCAATCAGATGCATGGATCCATGTCTGACTTAACAAAAAAATAAATCTAAAAGTATCTAAAAATATCCAATGGAGTAAAGCATGTGACGCTGACTTAGTGAGCCAGTGATGAGGAGTAAAAGGACATGTACATTCAATAATATAAACAACCTAGGTGAGTGATTGAGTGCACACAATAGCTGTCAACAAAGAAAAATAGCACACAATAGCTGTCAACAAAGAAATATAGCGTTCACAGAAAATAGTGTTCACAAAAAATAGTGTTCACAAAAATTGGCGTACATAAAAAATGTTCAAATGTTCAACCAGTTATATGTAAGTGAATCCCGTAGTGTTTCCTCCAAAGTGACGTGTAGAAATATAACGTGAAGTTAATAATAGTAAAATGTAAACGTTGAGTGGGTCAAATTATTGTGGTTCAGCTTCTAAATTAAAAAAATGTAAATCCGTGTATAAAAATAAAATAATGAAGGATTTTTAAACATCTGAATTAAGGATTTGTTTTCACTAGATTTTTAGTGCTTTTTAATATTATCACTGATTTTTCTATTTTTGTCTTTTGATTTTTGACCATTGTCGATCATTTGAACTCAAGTTTTCCACGTGGATTTTTTCACGTTATTTTTATTTTTATACACCTCACGGATTTACATTTTTTTAATTTAGAAGCTGAACCACAATAATTTGACCCACTCAACGTTTACATTTTACTATTATTGACTTCACGTTATATTTCTACACGTCACTTTGGAGGAAACACTACGGGATTCACTTACATATAACTGGTTGAACATTTGAACATTTTTTATGTACGCCAATTTTTGTGAACACTATTTTTTGTGAACGCTATTTTTCTTTGTTGACAGCTATTGTGTGCTATTTTTCTTTGTTGACAGCTATTGTGTGCATAAATAGAAAAAGAGGAGATCTCAATCTATGTTATCACCTATAAAACATTCATATTAGCCAATAATAACACTTTATATCCTGCAAGGGCAAATGCTCTTCACATCTAAAAATGTGTGCTTTAACTGATTAATATAGTTGCTTTGCAACTCCTCGCAATCCAGGGGGCAGACCAATAGATTGCCCTATATGAATCCCAGTTTATAAAGGCAAAAAGTCCTGAGTAAATATAACCCAAAAGTAGTGCTCATATGCTCATATGCAAATATTCCTGTTACCCGGTGCTCCTATTGCAGATATCAACGTACAGCATCAGAGGCAAGGTACACAAACTAGACAGTCCCCATGCAAGGCTAGTATCACTCACCGGCTGCCATGCTTTACCGGGTACCGACCCGTCCACCATCCGCGGAATAAGCTTCTTCTCCGGCAGCCTGGGAGCTTCCAAATCTTGAGCACGCTTTACCGGGCACCAGCCCGTCCACCATTAGCGGAACAAACGCCGTCTCCAACAGCCTGACAGTGCCTGAGACTTGGGTGTGTCTCAATCCTCCTTGCGGATTGGTCCTTGTAGGAAGCTGAGCCTCTGATGCGATTTCACTGATCCGGAGGAAGTTTAGACAGCAAACTCTGCAATCCAGTGCGGCTGTTTATCTCCGGTGTTATATACAAAAAGTAATCGTGAACTGCACCGGGTGTAGGGAATCTTTAGCCTTTGGGTGAAACACTGTGTCTTGAATCGGCTGTATCCTTGGTCCGCTTTTCCAACAGGCAGTGCAGCTAGGTGCCTAGCAGTGGCAAAAGAGAGTCCAAAAAGAGAGAAAAGATTCGCCAGGCACCTCAAATTTTAAAAATTAATAAACTTTATTGTAACAAAGTTAAAACAGTGATAATCAAAAAGTTTTTGGAAGTTTGTAATTTTTGGTATTTAATCATAATTTACAAACTTATAGCCTTTATGTAACAGGTACAAGAGAGCTTCATGTTTTCTCCAAAGTGTAATTTGTAATTTGTATATGCTCTACTGTCCTCTCATTTAAAATTTAAAATTTTAAAGTTTAAAATTTAAAGTTTAAAATTTTTATTTTAAAAATTCATACATTCTCAACTATACATAGTAGGACACTTAAAATATGTGATCTAGTTGTATTTGGAGACTTGAGTATTAATGTCCCCTTTTCAGGAGCTTCAGGTATATATATGTGAAATTATTGATAAAAGTGTATATATATAGTTCATTAAATGTTTATGTTTTACAAGTTAGCGCTCCTTCCAAGTATTTTAGGTGTATATACTGTGTAGACATTTATATAATGCACATTAATTAATATATAGGTATCACAATACATGCTCCATCCCCCGTGTATCTTTAAATTTCAATTAGTAACCGACCAATAGTATGGGAGCGCTGGGTTTATAAGGCAATTTGTTTTTAAAAGTTTTAGGGACTATGATTACGGCGTTTTGTGCCGAAACATGTCAGTCTGTTTAACTTTAGGGGTATTTTATCCCCTCTCTCTCCAGCTATTGTGTGCACTCACTCACCTAGGTTGTTTATATTATTGAATGTACATGTCCTTTTACTCCTCATCACTGGCTCACTAAGTCAGCGTCACATGCTTTACTCCATTGGATATTTTTAGATACTTTTAGATTTATTTTTTTGTTAAGTCAGACATGGATCCATGCGTCTGATTGCCATTTGTAAATTTTTATATGTATTAAAATGTACTTTTAACTAGCCTTTTAAGCTTTTTAGCGCTTACTCTCTCCCCATTTTAACTTTTATATTGTTAGCCTACTAGGAGGCTATATAGTTAGTAAGCATAAGGCCCAGGGTGTAGCGCTCGGTCCACTTCTCATGTTCTTATAGATTGGTCATTCCTAGTAGGTCCCGAGCAGCCACACATCAAGACCCCTGATATTAGTGCAGCATTCCACAAAGAACTGCACAGGAATTTCCCAATTATAGGCTATAGCCCGTCTTATTCCCATACACCAATATGGATCTGTTGTCAACACTAAGAAGGGATATTACCCTAAGTATAACTACACCGTTAGATGATCATGACAATGATCCAGACAGATTAGACATTCAATCTATTTTCAGAAACTTAGAAAAACTTCTTATTTCTGAAGTTAAGTATAAAGCCGAAATCTCATTTCTAAACAAATGTTTAGAACTGGACATTATTCCTAAAGGCTTGATCATTAAAAAAGAGTGTTCATTTCAGTTAGCTGATCCAGATTTTGCAGAAAAATGGATGAATATCCTATTGGAAACTTCGAGACAACTAATGAGACTCATCATCGAATTGGATGCCAAAAAATCGGTAGATATGGACAACACACGAGAGACCGACCCACCGTATGAGGAAAGGGGGAACTGTCCGCAAGATACAACAGAACAAGACAGTGAAGAGAGAACGGAAGATGTAAGAGACAACTGGACAGAGGTGAACTATAGAAAAAAGAAAAAACAGGGATACCATTCCAAAACAGGGAATGAGAGTTATGGAAGACGAAGACCGTACTTCCGGTCCCCTGTCAGGCCAAACAACAGCTACTATTCTCACACAAGAGATTCTCCATACAACCGAAGCTACGTGTATAATGCACACCAGGAGGACCAACAATACCTGAGAGATTATAACAACTACAACCACCCCGAAAGGAGACCACGCTATGACAACAGAAGAAACCAGGACCAAACAAATTGGGAACATGAACCCAGGTTTGGAAATACCAGGCCATACTATGGCCATTTCCGTCCACAAACTCATTATCACAGACGGCAGCACCATTATCGTGATGATAGAAGATCACCATTTCCACTAGGGGACAACTAAAAATCATTCGAGGTTTGATGAAAGACCTTATGCCCATACAGGCCATAGAGAACACAATGATTACATGTATAACGGACACAGAAAACAAAGTTGGAAATACGACCCTCCCTACAACCAAAATATATCGAAAGAATCACAATGGAGGAACAACCAGCAATACCCCAATGTGAAGGTGGGCCAACAAAGACACACCCCACAACAACATAGGAGTGTTACAATACAAGAAAAAGGCCAAGAAACAGGCAAGGTTTTTTTAGGGGAAAGCCCCCTTCCACCAAGGGAAAAAGAGAAAAACAAATCAACATTAAAGAGAAAGAACTTGGACATGGAAGAACAATCCTGTTCCGTAAACAAAAAAAGACCTCTAGAGGGTCCAGAGGGGGCAGCAGGTCAAGGAAACAGAAGCCTGAACAGATCATAACACGAAGCCCAAAGAGTAGCGACCCCAGAAGTGTTGATACTGTCAAAACGACGAAAGGATTGTTTAACTTAAGCTCCACAGTTCTGACAGAAAAAGAGAAAGAGGTACTCTCATATGGACTGAGCTTTGCTCCATCTAAGAAAATGGACAAGTTTCAAACTTTCATAAGCGCAAAGGAGCTGGTAAGGAAATTAACCCTAAAAAGGCATTTCCTAAAATCTCCCATTGATACTTATCAAACACCTCTAAGTAGCAATATAGATAACAGATTTACGCATACTGATCTGAAGGCGAAGTCTTCATTCTACCCTATAACCAGCAAAGGAAGTCACATCGAAACATTCGAAATGAATATCTGTCAAGACATCAGGAACCTGAATTTATCCAAATGTAATAAAATCAGGTATAATCTGACAAGATCACAATTGGAGACAATTAAAAGCCTAGAAAAGAATCATAAACTGACTATAAAACCAGCCGACAAAGGAGGTGGAATTGTTATTATGGACAAGGTGAAGTATGAGGACGAATGTCTGAGGATTCTAAATGACACCAATACCTACCAAAAGCTCTGCAGCAACCCAGGAGTTAGGTTCAAGAAAGAGCTAGATGCCCTCCTCGGAACAGCTAAAACCGAAGGGATACTCAGTGAAAGGGAATATAGTTACATAAGAATACCATACCCAAAAACACCCGTATTTTATCAACTACCGAAAGTCCATAAATCCTTAAACGATCCACCAGGAAGGCCCATTATATCTGGGATAGGATCTTTGACAAGCAACTTATCTGAATATGTGGATAAGATGTTACAGAAATATGTAATATCATTACCATCACATCTCAGAGACTCCACACAAATTCTGTCACTGCTAAATTCAATGACCTGGAAGAACAACTATATAATGGCCACATGTGACGTCACGTCACTTTATACAAGTATCCTACATGACCTAGGGATTGAAGCAGTAAACTCATTCCTAGTAAAGGACGAGGAAATACCAGAAGAACAGAGGATATTCATTTTGGACTGTATTAAATATATCTTGAATCACAACTATTTCTGTAACAATAATCAGTTTTACAGGCAATTGTGCGGCACAGCAATGGGGACCAGGTTCGTGCCAAGCTACGCCAATCTCTACATGGGCCTATGGGAAAACATCTTCTGGGACTCATGTCCAGCTGGCGCGGACCTGGTCCTATATTCAAGATATATAGATGACATCTTTTTGATCTGGAGTGGAACATTGGAAGATCTGCTACATACTATCAATGTAATGAACCACAACCAAAATAATCTTAAGTTTACATACCAATACAGCCAAGAGAAACTGGACTTTCTGGATCTGAGAATTGAAGTGAAAGATGGGAAGCTCGAGACGTCAACCTTCTTCAAGGAGGTTGACTGTAACAACTATATCCATAACACAAGCTGCCATCATCCCACCTGGAAGTCAAATATACCCAAGGGCCAATTTTTGAGGGTCAAGAAAAATTGTTCTACTATAGAACAATGGACTGCACAGGCTAACATACTGAAACAACGTTTCTTGGAAAGAGGGTGTTACGGTACCAACAGTGTACCAAGGGTTAATACCAGATGAATAATGTCCTGCATAGGGAATCAGCAATTCACAACCCAGCCAGTTTCAGGTTTAAAACAGAATGTCTACTTTATTTGAAGGCAGCACACAGATTTATAGACCCTGGCTTCAGGTTACAAAGGGCATTGGTTTAACAGTAAAGCAAACATATGAACAATGCATCAAACCTCTAACAATTGTCTATTCACAGGTAAAACAGATTAACATATTAAGTTAATTAACTAGGGAAGAACGTTTACTCAGACAATCTGATGTTGGGCAGTCTAGTTAACATAATCACACAAGGACACAATCAGTTTACCCAGACAGACTCCTGAGACACAATCAGATCTGAAACATACATAGAATACATCTTATTACTGAATATAGGAACAGTTCTTATTAGCTATAAAGTCTTTTATGCCCACTTGGCTTATAGAGTCACAATTGCTCCCACAAGGGGCACTCACACCCTGTACCCATCCTGTATTTATGGATACAGGGTGACATAGACATAAGACAGAGTTATGAAAGTACATGGGGTGTCTAGCATATAAAATTCCATATTTCCATGCAGTCTCTGGGTATCCTTAAGCCCATGTACCTCCAGCCCAAAGAATGTTCCATAACAGGCCCTCCAATGTACAGTGGCGAGATTGGTTTTGTCACATCTCTCCCCTTTTCCAAACAGACTAACAGGGTATCTGACCTCCTGCCGGTCAGTGCCCTGGTTAGTCCAGCAACCCACCCATAAAACACAATTAGTAGTACAGCCCACCCACAATAAATGGTTACTACACCTGAGTACGGGGAAAACTTGTCCATGTCCAGGTACCTCACCACAGCTGTGTGGGGGACTGGTACGCTGAATTGGTGGGTTGCGAGGTGGGCAGAGACCAGCTGTACTCTGCCCGGGTGCCAGCACTACCATGGAAGTAGCCTGGTGGGAGCCTGGTTGCTGGAGGGGGAGACCGACTGTCTCCCCTTTGGATACATAGCTGTGCTGCTGGAGGGGGAGACCATTCGTCTCCCCTTTGGCTAAACAGCTGTTGCTGGGGGACAGGACCAACTGTCCCTACCCCTTGTAACGCAGCCTGCCGCTGGGGAATGGAGTCTGGGCTCCCAAAGTCAGGCTCTGCAAAGGACTCCCATAACAAGCCAGGACCATCAAACTCCTCTCCCTCTGGTTTGTCATGCTCGGCTGTCCAGGGTATATAATGTGCCATATACCACCAGAGCGCCTGGTAGGCATGTCAGTTTGCTGGGACAATCCATCTGGATTCCCGTTATGAGAGAGAATTCCTGTCCATACAAACAAGGGTTCAAATTCCTCAGTGCCCAGACCAGGGCCAAACAGTCCTTCAAAATCCCATCAGCTTCTTTACGAGTTTTCTGTACCTGCTCTTTATAGGTATCCACAATCCCTTCATACTGACATAGGGTGCCCTTGAGTTGCTGCACCTCACTATGAGCCAGCGTCAGCTTCTCCTCAAGTGTCGCTAAGTTTGTCTTTAAGGTTTCATGTCCCACTCTCAAGCTGGTGTTTTCTGCAGTCTGTCGGTGCAGCTTGTCTAGCAGAGATTCACGTTCTAAACGTGCTTTTTCCTCTGCGCTCCTCTTCTCCTTCATCAGCGCATTGTAACGGGACCTCCACATATCAATAGCGGATAGAGATTTACTGAGCTCATCGTCCTGGGGCTTAGCAGCAGGTGGGTCAGTCTCTGCTGCATGGATCTGGGCACGGGTAGTCACAGAGTTAACATCAGCGGGACCCATAGGAGCGTAGGCAGAAACAAGGGGGGCCAAGTCATTTCCAAGAAGAACATCAGCAGGTAAGTCCTTCTTGACCCCCACATTCACAGGTCTAGCGCCCACTCCCCAATCCAAATGTACCCTGGCAACAGGTAGGCTGAACACATCGCCCCCTGCTAACCTCACAGCCACAGTGTCTCCCGTGTACTGTTTCTCAGACACCAAGTTCTTTTGAAGCAAGGTCATGGTAGCACCAGTATCCCGTAGACCACTGACCTTCTTCCCATTCACTTTAACCAGTTGCCGGTTATTCCGATGGGCAGCTTGCACAAGGTCTGCCTCATGTAGGATGCTCCAGCATTCTTGCGCCTCTACGTAGCGGGCCGTAGGCTGAGGATTACGTGGGATTCCGCCGGCGGGTCTTCTCCAGGACTGCGCTTGGTTCGCTGCGTTTAGGGGACACTCTGGTCTTTTGTGCCCTAGTTGCTTACATCTAAAGCACCGAATAGGTTGTGAGTAGCACCGCAAATTGAACAGGGCTCTCTGAGGGTAGTTCGTGGCCGGAGGCCGTGTGGTATAGCGGTGCGCCGGGGTTTGGTAACTGGCAGCTGCTGGGGTGACTGGGGATCTGTACTCCACTCTAGCAGGGGGCTTAGTGGTAGCAGTGTCCAGTTTGCGGGCATCCGTATACTCATCTGCCAAGCGAGCCGCTTCCTGCAGGGTGGAGGGTTTACGGTCCCGAACCCACTCTCGAACTCCTGCGGGTAACTTGTCGAAGCAATGTTCCAACAGGAATAGCTGCAGCACCTCTTCCCCAGATATGGCTTGGCACCCCGCTATCCAGTGAGCTGCTGTGCGGTGCACCTTACATGCCCACTCAAGGTAGGAATCTCCAGCTAATTTAACAGTGTCTCTGAACCGCCTCCGGTATGCCTCCGGTGTAACCGCATACCTGGAGAGCAGAGCCTCTTTTACAGTATTATAATCCCTGACTTCCTCATCTGGAATGGCCCGAAAAGCCTCTCTGGCCCGGCCGGATAATTTTCCAGATAATATCGTGACCCAGTCCTCTGCGGGTACCTTGTGTAGTGCACATTGCCTCTCAAAATCCGCAAGGTACCCATCAATCTCTCCTTCTGTTTCCAGGAAGTTTTTAAAAGCTGCAAAATTTACTTTTCTCTTTTCCATCTTAGTCAGTATTGTAATAATCCCCCTCTTCCTGAGGTTACTGGCTTGTGTAGTTGCTCTTCTGGGCGATAAGGTTCATTCCGTCGCTGCCACCAATGTTACGGTACCAACAGTGTACCAAGGGTTAATACCAGATGAACAATGTCCTGCATAGGGAATCAGCAATTCACAACCCAGCCAGTTTCAGGTTTAAAACAGAATGTCTACTTTATTTGAAGGCAGCACACAGATTTATAGACCCTGGCTTCAGGTTACAAAGGGCATTGGTTTAACAGTAAAGCAAACATATGAACAATGCATCAAACCTCTAACAATTGTCTATTCACAGGTAAAACAGATTAACATATTAAGTTAATTAACTAGGGAAGAACGTTTACTCAGACAATCTGATGTTGGGCAGTCTAGTTAACATAATCACACAAGGACACAATCAGTTTACCCAGACAGACTCCTGAGACACAATCAGATCTGAAACATACATAGAATACATCTTATTACTGAATATAGGAACAGTTCTTATTAGCTATAAAGTCTTTTATGCCCACTTGGCTTATAGAGTCACAATTGCTCCCACAAGGGGCACTCACACCCTGTACCCATCCTGTATTTATGGATACAGGGTGACATAGACATAAGACAGAGTTATGAAAGTACATGGGGTGTCTAGCATATAAAATTCCATATTTCCATGCAGTCTCTGGGTATCCTTAAGCCCATGTACCTCCAGCCCAAAGAATGTTCCATAACAGGCCCTCCAATGTACAGTGGCGAGATTGGTTTTGTCACAGAGGGTATGACAATAAGTCGTTGGATGATAAAATCGAAGAAGTCAGTAAGATCAAGAGAGAGAGAACCTCCTGAGTTATAAAAACAAACCAAGAAAAACCTGGGATGATGAAACAATCGACGTACCTATGATATCCGAGTACTGTGAGAACAGATCCATCCTGGAAAAGATTATTAGGAAACATTGGGCGATACTCAAAGATGATGACGTGATTGGGGAAAGGCTGAATCCACAACTGAGATTCATTTATAGGAGAACTAGGAACCTGAAAACGATGATAGCTCCTAGCATACCTAGGAAAGGAAATACTAACGATACGACCAATCACCAAGGAAAAAGCATTAAAGGCTTCTACCCATGTCCAAGCTGTAAAGCTTGTAAGAACGGACGAAAAATGGATACTTTCTCATCACATCAGAGAAACCGGAAACATAGGATCAAAGAGTTGATCAGATGTAGCGACAAAAATGTGATCTATCTAGTCTCCTGCTCCTGCGGATTACAATATATAGGGCAGACATCAAGGGTCCTCAAAGATAGGATCAGGGAACACATCCTATGCATAGAGAAAGGCAGAATAGATACCCCACTCTACAAGCATTTTGCAACTACCCACAAGGGAAATTTGAAAGATTTTAGTTATTTTGGGATACAGAAGGTCAAAAAAGACTGGAGAGGAGGAAACCATGAGCAAAAACTACTATTCAATGAGTCAAGATGGATATTTATGATGGACTGTCTATACCCGAGAGGTTTAAATCAGAAAGAAGACCTTGCACACCTGATTTCCATTAAATAACATCTATTAAATAACAACCACCATCCATCTCTGAATGCTCAAATATGATAAGACCTAAGTTAGAGAGATAGGATCCCAACATGCGACCGCTAAGTTGGTTACCCCACACAGTATCCCAACTAAAGATTTACCTCCGCTTTTATCACTATTCTCTATGTACTTATAAAGGGAGATCGAATACATGAAAGCTATAAACTAGAGTGGAAGTGAAAATCGAAAATACTAACCCTCTCCGTTTCCTATAAAAACCAAGGGAAATGTAAGAATTTAGAGTGGGCATAATACTTGTTCTGCATTACAAAATGTTAGTCGCTCACTAAGAACAAAATCATATCAGAGAGAGAAACATAACATCAGGCATAGGACAATTTGGTCACAGAGATACATCAGCACCAATGAGTAAATATACAAGCATAAGTACATTTGTCAAGTAATTAACAACTGGCAACAGATCCATATATGGGAATAATAGACCTAAAGAATTGCGACAATGTCGTATTGAACACACCCAGCTTTGTCAAACTGAACACATTCAGTATAACAACTTTAAAATTGTCATATTGAACTAAACAAGTATCATAGAAAAGAAAAAACCCTGTATTCATACACTGGTCTATACATAACAATCCAATGTAGGACTACTTACTGTGTGAAATGAAATATCATAGTTTGAAGATTTTGTATCTTGTATCCTCTACCCCACGTCTGCCCCAAAGTCAAACAGAAGCCATCACTTTGAGTGTATTTACGCCTGATCCTACACCAGCTGATTGCTGGTTAATGGTCACCTAAAGTCCTTTATATACACATACAAATGTAATGAAACCCTCCCAATTAGATCTGAGCTTACACCTTCACTGTGAACAGATAGGAAGATCCTTGATCCCTCATCCCACTTGAGACATTACAGTTTGTCATCCCACCATCAGCGGTGAGATACAGCATGAAGATGCAATAAACGTCTCACAATGTTAAGTTAGATAAACATTGCAGGTCTATACTTTATCAAGGTCATATATGACTCAATTGCTCCTTTAGAATACTCATAGGCTTTATTTTCAAAAGAACTAGAAGGAAGAAGTGAAACGTCTATCCATTACGAAAGTATGAACAAACTAAAGTAAATTGTAAAGCTATTCAATATTAGGATCCAAGAATGTGCCTAGAATTAACAAAGTGAGTTTTATTAGAATCCAAGAATGTGCTTAGAATTAACATAGCGAGTTTTATTAGAAGCAGTACTACTATAAGCAGTGACAGATCAGCATCGTAAGAAAATACATACATTATTCAAAGAATTGACTATTCCCAGTAACCGATTCTATTACATATTGGCACATTGACTCTGACATTATATGTTATAGACACATAGAGACAATGAGCCATAGTAAGATCGGGTAATACCGAACATCTGAGAAAGATCTGTAGTCCTAATAAGTGAGGGCACTACATATCCCATAAGTCAATGGGGAATATGATGCTGCACCTTCCGGTCATATGATCAGACCGGTGGACCAAAGAACTTCCGGTCATATGATAGAGACCGGTGAATCGAAGAAACTATGTCTCCCAAAAGCTAAAACGGAAGTTGATGCCGCGATACCAGGCCACTTCCGGTCATAGCAATTTTCAAAATAAGATCGCATTGGAAATTAAGTTTTTGACATCAACAGGGGCAATTCATAAATGAGAGCCAGTCCATGTAAATAAATAAGCAATTTGAGCCCAAAGAAAGGGGAAACCCGCCCAGAAAACTAACGGAGTTAACACAGAATATAATAATAACAACAATGACAAAACGCTACTATTACCTAATAGTGAAAATAAAAAACAAATAAGTAGGAAAATCTAGATTTATACTAGAATTTGTGGCAATAATAGGAACCAATTGACCTTTAAGATGGGAAAACATAAACATAACATAGGAAATATCCCAGAGATGCAATGGGTGAAACAGGAAAGGGAGGTGCCTCTAAAAATGGCGCCAAAACAGCACCAATCATTTCAACACTGACCCTACTTAAAGCTCCCAGATTCTCTGATACAGTATAGTCTTGAGAAAGGCCTAGTCCAGGCCGAAACGCGTTGGCATACTGGTGAACTTGGTTTTAATTACCTATATTATAATTCATATACAGTATTGCACTATTTGTTTCTCTTTTGTTCCCTTTTAGGTATTTTATCGATGTATTTGTTTGTTATGGATCTTACCAAGGATTTTTAAACATCTGAATTAAGGATTTGTTTTCACTAGATTTTTAGTGCTTTTTAATATTATCACTGATTTTTCTATTTTTGTCTTTTGATTTTTGACCATTGTTGATCATTTGAACTCAAGTTTTCCACGTGGATTTTTTCACAAGTTATTTTTATTTTTTAATTTAGAAGCTGAACCACAATAATTTGACCCACTCAACGTTTACATTTTACTATTATTGACTTCACGTTATATTTCTACATGCCACAAATGTAAACGTTGAGTGGGTCAAAATTATTGTGGTTCAGCTTCTAAATTAAAAAAATGTAAATCCGTGTATAAAAATAAAATAATGAAGGATTTTTAAACATCTGAATTAAGGATTTGTTTTCACTAGATTTTTAGTGCTTTTTAATATTATCACTGATTTTTCTATTTTTGTCTTTTGATTTTTGACCATTGTCGATCATTTGAACTCAAGTTTTCCACGTGGATTTTTTCACGTTATTTTTATTTTTATACACCTCACGGATTTACATTTTTTTAATTTAGAAGCTGAACCACAATAATTTGACCCACTCAACGTTTACATTTTACTATTATTGACTTCACGTTATATTTCTACACGTCACTTTGGAGGAAACACTACGGGATTCACTTACATATAACTGGTTGAACATTTAAAAAATTTTTATTTACGCCAATTTTTGTGAACACTATTTTTTGTGAACGCTATTTTTCTTTGTTGACAGCTATTGTGTGCTATTTTTCTTTGTTGACAGCTATTGTGTGCTATTTTTCTTTGTTGACAGCTATTGTGTGCACTCAATCACTCACCTAGGTTGTTTATATTATTGAATGTACATGTCCTTTTACTCCTCATCACTGGCTCACTAAGTCATCGTCACATGCTTTACTCCATTGGATATTTTTAGATACTTTTAGATTTATTTTTTTGTTAAGTCAGACATGGATCCATGCGTCTGATTGGCATTTGTAAATTTTTATATGTATTAAAATGTACTTTTAACTAGCCTTTTAAGCTTTTTAGCGCTTACTCTCTTCCCAATTAATAATAATACTAATACAGACACGGTTATTACACTGTCATGTGAAGGGGAATGCAGTAGGGATTATACCAGGCAGAGGGCACTGTGCAACTGTATAATAATAAAACTAATACAGACACGGTTATAACACTGTCGTGAGGAGGAATGCAGTAGTGATTATACCAGGCAGAGAGCACTGTGCAGCTGTACAATAATAATACTAATACAGACACGGTTATTACACTGTCATGTGAAGGGGAATGCAGTAGTGATTATACCAGGCAGAGGGCACTGTGCAGCTGTATAATAATAATACTAATACAGACACGGTTATTACACTGTCATGTGAAGGGGAATGCAGTAGTGATTATACCAGGCAGAGGGCACTGTGCAGCTGTATAATAATAATACTAATACAGACACGGTTATTACACTGTCATGTGAAGGGGAATGCAGTAGTGATTATACCAGGCAGAGGGCACTGTGCAGCTGTATAATAATAATACTAATACAGACACGGTTATTACACAGTCATGTGAAGGGGAATGCAGTAGTGATTATATCAGGCAGAGGGCGCTGTGCAGCTGTATAATAATACTAATACTAATACAGACACTGTTATTACACTGTCATGTGAAAGGGAATGCAGTAGTGATTATACCAGGCAGAGGGCGCTGTGCAGCTGTATAATAATAATACTAATACAGACACGGTTATTACACTGTCATATGAAAGGGAATGCAGTAGTGATTATACCAGGCAGAGAGCGCTGTGCAGCTGTATAATAATAATACTAATACAGACATGGTTATTACACTGTCATGTGAAGGGGAATGCAGTAGTGATTATACCAGGCAGAGGGCGCTGTGCAGCTGTATAATAATAATACTAATACAGACACGGTTATTACACTGTTATGTGAAGGGAAATGTAGTAGTGATTATATCAGGCAGAGGGCACTGTGCAGCTGTATAATAATAATACTAATACAGACACGGTTATTACACTGTTATGTGAAGGGAAATGTAGTAGTGATTATATCAGGCAGAGGGCACTGTGCAGCTGTATAATAATAATACTAATACAGACACGGTTATTACACTGTCATGTGAAGGGGAATGCAGTAGTGATTATACCAGGCAGAGGGCGCTGTACAACTGTATAATAATAATACTAATACAGACAAGGTTATTACACAGTCATGTGAAGGGGAATGCAATAGTGATTATATCAGGCAGAGGGTGCTGTGCTGCTGTATAATAATAATACTAATACAGACACGGTTATTACACTGTCATATGAAGGGGAATGCAGTAGTGATTATATCAGGCAGAGGGCGCTGTACAACTGTATAATAATAATACTAATACAGACAAGGTTATTACACAGTCATGTGAAGGGGAATGCAATAGTGATTATATCAGGCAGAGGGTGCTGTGCTGCTGTATAATAATAATTCTAATACAGACACGATTATTACAGTCATGTGAAGGGGAATGCAGTAGTGATTATACCAGGCAGAGGGCGCTGTGCAGCTGTATAATAATAATAATACTAATACAGACACGGTTATTACACTGTCATGTGAAGGGGAATGCAGTAGTGATTATACCAGGCAGACGGCGCTGTACAACTGTATAATAATAATACTAATACAGACACGGTTATTACACTGTCATGTGAAGGGGAGTGCAGTAGTGATTATATCAGGCAGAGGGCGCTGTACAACTGTATAATAATAATACTAATACAGACACGGTTATTACACTGTCATGTGAAGGGGAATGCAAAAGTGATTATATCAGGCAGAGGGTGCTGTGCTGCTGTATAATAATAACTCTAATACAGACACGATTTTTACAGTCATGTGAAGGGGAATGCAGTAGTGATTATACCAGGCAGAGGGCGCTGTGCAGCTGTATAATGATAATACTAATACAGACACAGTTATTACACTGTCATGTGAAGGGGAATGCAGTAGTGATTATATCAGGCAGAGGGCGCTGTGCAGCTGTTTAATAATAATACTAATACAGACACGGTTATTACACTGTCATGTGAAGTGGAATGCAGTAGTGATTATACCAGACAGAGGGCGCTGTGCAGCTGTATATTAATAATACTAATACAGACACGGTAATAGATGAGGAGGACTATAGCAAGGGGATTGTGTACACATACAATAAAAAAAGTGAAACCGATACCACTGACAATGGAGATCCTAATTGGAAAGTGGTACATAATAAAAACAATAGGAGGAAAAATAAACCAAACAAGACCAGAATTGGACTCCCAATAATCAGGGGAATTATCGTCCAAATAGTCACTATATAGCTAGACAAAATTCCAACACAGTCAGGACACAGAACCACTATGGAAACAATGCAGGCCTTGACCATAGAAATACCAATTGGGGAATACAGGAATATCCTTCCAACACTATACATCACAATAGACAAACACCACAACAAACTTGGAAAACAAGAACTCACCAATATGATAATAGAACGTCACATAATTCCAATTACAATAATGGGGCCTACCACTCACCACAACCCAGACAAAATGAACATCAATATCCAGGACATCATAATAGACAATCTGAGAGAACTAACTATGGGCAAGACAATAGAAATCAGTGGGAGCACAATAATGGACGTGTTGATGCTCCTCCAGATTACTACGAAACCCCTACACAAAACAGATGTCACATATTAACAAACACTAACGATAATTCTATAAACAGACCATTTGAACAACAAAACATGCGACAGGAAAGACCCTCCACCTCTGTTGGGAACCATTTTTTAGGGGAGAGACCCCTGGCCCCCTTGTGGGACAAAACAAAGGTAACATTGAACCACAAAAAAAGATCTTTCCCAAACGAGGGAGGAGAGGGAGCTACAGAGACTAAAAGAAGGCATATTCAATCTCTCATCCCACATATTGTCAGATGATGAGATTAGAATTTTAGGCAGAGGCCTGTCCTACTGCCCTCCCAATCAACCAAATATATTTAATTTGTTTGTTGATATTAACTCCTTTACTAGAAAACTCTCATTACAAAGATATTTCGCAGCTAAACAAGTTAGAAAACATAAATTAGATGGTACACCCATATTAACAGATGAAATGGATCCCAGAAATCTAACACAAATTGTCTACTCGGACTCACCGAATTTAGAGAATGATCTATTTGAACAGATTGTACACACCAATCTAGCACCACCATCCACATTTAGCCCCCCTCGAGAAGAGGGATCCTACATTGACCTGTATCAACAGTTAGTGCTTGACGACTTGGATAAATTATTTCATAAACAGAATAAGAAGAAGAAAAAAAAAATTCACAATACAGAAAAATTTGGCCCAATGAACAAAAAGCCCTTGACAACTTAATGGCTAACAAAAATCTGATAATACGCCAAGCAGATAAGGGCGGAGGGATAGTCCTACAGGACTATCCTGACTACATTGCTGAAGCTAAACGTATTGTTTTTGACATTGAATATTACAAAAAATTAGATAGTGATCCCACAACTAAATATAGTAGAATTCTTAAAAATCTAATACTAGATGGTTTCCACAAAGGGATCTTAAACAAAAAAGAGAAACAATATCTCTTACCGGATCATCCTAGCACTCCATTTTACTACCACTTACCCAAAATCCATAAAAACCGGACAAAACCTCCAGGTAGACCCATTATTTCAGGGATCAACAGTCTCACTGATCGATTATCTGAATACATTGACCTATTATTGCAAAAATACGTAACTAAGCTAACATCTTACATCAAGGACACCACAGATTTATTAAACAAACTACAGAACATTAGAAGAAAGGAACATTCCCTCTGGCTCACTTGTGATGTAGGGGCCCTTTATTCCAATATTGACCACACATTAGGGATAGAGGCTATAAGGTGCTATCTGGAAAATGATATTTTTCTACAACAAGAGTTTATCATAACCTGTATAGAACATATTTTAGCACACAACTATTTTCAATTCCTAGATGATTACTATCTACAAGTCAAGGGTAAGGCCATGGGTGCCAGGTTTGCCCCTAGTTTCGCCAACCTTTTCATGGGTGTCTTTGAAGAAAAATATATTTACAACACCAACTGGGAGGCAAACCTGGTATTCTATGGCCGCTACATTGATGACCTCATTTTTATATGGGACGGCTCTATAGATGAGGCCACTGCATTTGCTAACCATTTAAATTCCAATAATATGGGTCTATCTTTAACACACAATTTACAGATGGAACAGATCGAGTTCATGGATGTTTGTCTTGGATGGGATGACATGGGGGGTGTTGTGTCTTTCACCTATTTCAAAGAAGTGGATAGCAACAATTTTCTCCACTTCTCCAGTAACGATCTTAATAGCTGGAAGACCAACATCCCCTATAGTCAGTTCAGGCGCATCCGAAGAAATTGCAGCACGTTAACTCTCTATGACCAACAATCAGAAGTTCTTGTCAGGAGAAAAAGGTTATCCTGTCAAGCTAATTGAAGACAGCTTTTTAAAAGCAAGAAATGAGGATAGAAGTATTATTTTAGCCCCTAAACTTGAAGGCCAAACCAAACTAAACAATAATAATTTAAAGGACCCCCTTTTTATAACTCAATTCAATTCTCAACATAGTTCCATCAAAAATAAAAATAAAAAAAAACATTGGCCAATAATTCGCAAAGACCCTATCCTAAAGAATAGTATTTGCAACACTCCACGAGTGGTGTTTCGAAGAGCACCAACTCTTAAGCAGGAATAGGCACCCAGCAAGATAGTCATATAAAAAAAGAACCATATACATAACTTCATATCTTCTGTAGATAGAAGACTGAAACCGGGAACCTATAGATGCAACAAATCAAGATGCCACATGTGTAGTTTTATTACACATGGGCATACATCTTTGAAATGCTTTACCACAGGAGAACTATTTCCCATCAAAAACAGAATAGACTGTAATACTGAATACGTCATCTATGTTCTAACCTGCAGGTGCAGCCGCACCTGCAGAAAAATATGCACCAGATGGAGTGAGCATTTAAGAAACATTAAAAAACAAATCACTGAAACACAGTGTTTCACGACACAGCACGGTCCAACATCAAGGAAATCACCACACTTTTTGTATCAGTCCATTGGAGCATATTCCTCCTAAAATAGGATCCAACAGGTATACCCGTTTACGCCAGAGGGAAACATACTGGATCTTCAAGTTCCAGTCACTGTTTCCCTCTGGCCTAAATTAAGTATTAGACCTGGCGGCCTTTTAGATACAACCCATGTCCCCTCATCCTTATATCACTTTCTTTAAAATCATGTCCAACTAGTCTTATCATTGTACTGCACTGTAACCCTCCTCATACTTTAATTATTAATTTTTTAGATATGCCTATTCCACTATTTTTTGGTTAGTTACCACTGGCATAGGTTTATACACAGGACCTGCACAAACACTACTTATCCACACCGTCACCTTTTAGAAATCACTGTAGGTTGTCCACTGATTTTTGTTCACATCCTATTCAGGACATATTTTAACGATACACACACCTAACACTCACTGTTGATATAAATTTCCCCATTTTTCATTTTTAGGGTTTATCATCATTTATCCATCACATTCATATTTCCACATTAGATACAACTTCATCCTTTTAATCACGTTTTTTAATTTACAAAATTGTTAGAGTTCCTTCGTGGGGTTCACACACACATTTTGATATCATGTCATATCGTCCTGCTACTATCGGTTACTATAGTAGCCTTCTTTGTGGGCAGATTTTGGGTCAGGTTGTAGACCAACTCCCACAGTTAGATATCTCATCTGTCCATCATTATACACCATATGGGCTTATCATTTTTAATTTTTAATCATTTTTTTCTTTTTTCTTTTTTGAATCATTTGTGATCGAATATACAAATTTATCTTAAATAATCCTGAGTCCGTATATTAACGGAGTTGTTTTGAGCACCTGTATATACAGATATGTGTTCCATCACGTATCTGAAGTTAAAAGAATATACATATAAATTTGTACCAATGCTTGTAGCATCAAGTTTTACCGTGTGAGGGTTAAAATTTCCCTTTGAGCTATAAGCGATAAGCACATCCGCATAGATTATGTTACGCTTTGTTTGTCCGTTGGGGATTGGCCTACTCAGGGTAGTTGATTATTTTTTCCGGTCAATGTGGCTATAACAATAGACTTTAGAATGTGCTGTATTAACGCTCTGTCAAGATATTTGTTAATAATGTATTGTGTAGCCGTGATCGGTTAGGGGGCGTATACCATTATTCACATCACACGAATGTAACCAATAACAAAATTTTCACACTCCTGACGACTGACGAGAGCCAATAGAAATTCACTGCTAGTTGTAGTATATAAACGAACTACCGCTACAAAGTTACGAAGTCATCATGGGTAGATACACTCATAAATGGATAACCAGTTTATAAAAGAAGCCCATCTTGTGTAAGGGCACATTTCTTACGAAGATAGTCCGCGATCAATAATGTTTAGATTATAAAGGTTGATTTAACACTCTCACTACAAGCGGAACATCCCTCCTTCTATTGTCAGCGGGACCGGGTAATGTAAATCCTGTTTCTAGTTATGCTGATATACACAATCACATATTTGCCGAATCTAATAGTTTATCTTGAGCTTGCAATGTTTTATAAATAAGTAAAGTTTACTTGAAAATAAAAAATTCAGTGTTTTCAACGTAGGATTTTGCAATCAGGGACACTTGTCACACTAGACAGGTGTGGTACATTCAGCAATTAGAAAACACACCCATTTGAAGGGAGGTAAATGTTTGTATGTTTTTCAGTTGGGTATAAAAGGCAGAGGTAGAAATGAGATTGATACTATGCCTGATGAAACGGTCTGTGAACCGAGAAACGCGTTGCAAAGACTGGGGCAACATTGTTAACCCCTTAATCCACTTTTTACAACAAACGTGTGTTGTTTTTTAACCTGTGTTTTTAATAAATTCCTGTATTTTTTATTCTGGAGTGGATCTCTCTACCTAGCTACTGCCTATAACTATATACAAGTGTCATTTCTAACACTTGGTGTAGTTCATTTTGGATTACTGTACCTGCTGTTCCACAACAGTACCTGCTACAAAGACTGCCCCTTTGGGTGAGCTGCCACACCTGTCTTAATCTGCAGCCTGTTCCTACAAGCACATAGGTGTGCTTTTGGAGTATGTGATTACCCATCTAAACAACTAAGTTTATACTGTTGGTTTTACTCTTAATGGTCTGCACATGTAGTGCTTCTTTTCTGTGTCTCCACTCCATTACCAGCACCACAGCATTGAGAGCGTGACTGAACGGGTGAGCTGTCACACCTTTACAAATCTGCAGCCTGTCCCTACAGGCACATAAGTGTGCTTTTGGAGTAAGTGAGTACTCATTTGGCTACATTGTCATTTCTATCTGTGTTTCCACTTGATACTACACATGAGGCGCCCCTCTGTCTCTCTTTATTTTCTATAGATACGGTTATTACACTGTCATGTGAAGGGGACTGCAGTAGTGATTATACCAGGCAGAGGGCGCTGTGCAGCTGTATAATAATAATAATACTAATACAGACACGGTTATTACACTGTCATGTGAAGGGGAATGCAGTAGTGATTATACCAGGCAGAGGGTGCTGTGCAGCTGTATAATAATAATACTAATACAGACACAGTTATTACACTGTTGTGTGAAGGGGAATGCGGTAGTGATTATACCAGGCAGAGGGCGCTGTGCAGCTGTATAATAATACCAATACAGACACGGTTATTACACTGTCATGTGAAGGGGAATGCAGTAGTGATTATATCAGGCAGAGAGCACTGTGCAGCTGTATAATAGTAATACTGATACAGACACGATTATTACACTGTCATATGAAGGGGAATGCAGACAGTGATTATATCAGGCAGAGGGCGCTGTGCAGCTGTATAATAATAATACTAATATAGACATGTTATTACACTGTCATGTGAAGGGGAATGCAGTAGTGATTATATCAGGCAGAGGGCGCAGTGCACTGTATAATAATAATACTAATACAGACACGGTTATTACACTGTCATATGAAGGGGAATGCAGACAGTGATTATATCAGGCAGAGGGCGCTGTGCAGCTGTATAATAATAATACTAATATAGACACGTTATTACACTGTCATGTGAAGGGGAATGCAGTAGTGATTATACCAGGCAGAGGGCGCTGTGCAGCTGTATAATAATAATACTAATACAGACACGGATATTACACTGTCATGTGAAGGGGAATGCAGTAGTGATTATACCAGGCAGAGGGCGCTGTGCAGCTGTATAATAATAATACTAATACAGACACAGTTATTACACATTCACGTGAAGGGGAATGCAGTAGTGATTATACCAGGCAGAGGGCACTGTGCAGCTGTATAATAATACTAATACAGACATGGTTATTACACAGTCATGTTAAGGGGAATGCAGTAGTGATTATACCAGGCTGAGGGCGCTGTGCAGCTGTATAATAATAATACTAATACAGATACGGTTATTACACTGTCATGTGAAGGGGAATGCAGTAGTGATTATACCAGGCAGAGGACGCTGTGCAGCTGTATAATAATAATACTAATACAGACACGGTTATTACACTGTCATGTGAAGGGGAATGCAGTAGTGATTATACCAGGCAGAGGGCACTGTGCAGTTGTATAATAATAATGATACTAATAAAGACATGGTTATTACACAGTCACGTGAAGGGGAATGCAGTAGTGATTATACCAGGCAGAGGGCACTGTGCAGTTGTATAATAATAATGATACAGACACGGTTATTACACTGTCATGTGAAGGGGAATGCAGTAGTGATTATATCAAGCAGAGGGCGCTGTGCAGCTGTATAATAATAATAATAATAATAATACAGACACGGTTATTACATTGTCATGTGAAGGGGAATGCAGTAGTGATTATACCAGGCAGAGGGCGCTGTGCAGCTGTATAATAATAATAATAATAATACAGACACGGTTATTACATTGTCATGTGAAGGGGAATGCAGTAGTGATTATACCAGGCAGAGGGCGCTGTGCAGCTGTATAATAATAATACTAATACAGACACGGTTATTACACTGTCATGTGAAGGGGAATGCAGTAGTGATTATATCAGGCAGAGGGCGCTGTGCAGCTGTATAATAATAATAATAATAATAATACAGACATGGTTATTACACTGTAATGTGAAGAGGAATGCAGTAGTGATTATACCAGGCAGAGGGCACTGTGCAGCTGTATAATAATAATAATAATAATAATAATACAGACACGATTATTACACTGTCATGTGAAGGGGAATGCAGTAGTGATTATATCAGGCAGAGGGCGCTGTGCAGCTGTATAATAATAATAATAATAATAATAATACAGACACGGTTATTACACTGTCATGTGAAGGGGAATGCAGTAGTGATTATACCAGGCAGAGGGCGCTGTGCAGCTGTATAATAATAATAATAATAATACAGACACGGTTATTACATTGTCATGTGAAGGGGAATGCAGTAGTGATTATACCAGGCAGAGGGCGCTGTGCAGCTGTATAATAATAATACTAATACAGACACGGTTATTACACTGTCATGTGAAGGGGAATGCAGTAGTGATTATATCAGGCAGAGGGCGCTGTGCAACTGTATAATAATAATAATAATAATAATAATAATAATAATACTAATACAGACACGGTTATTACACATTCACGTGAAGGGGAATGCAGTAGTGATTATACCAGGCAGAGGGCACTGTGCAGCTGTATAATAATACTAATACAGACATGGTTATTACACAGTCATGTTAAGGGGAATGCAGTAGTGATTATACCAGGCTGAGGGCGCTGTGCAGCTGTATAATAATAATACTAATACAGATACGGTTATTACACTGTCATGTGAAGGGGAATGCAGTAGTGATTATACCAGGCAGAGGACGCTGTGCAGCTGTATAATAATAATACTAATACAGACACGGTTATTACACTGTCATGTGAAGGGGAATGCAGTAGTGATTATACCAGGCTGAGGGCGCTGTGCAGCTGTATAATAATAATACTAATACAGATACGGTTATTACACTGTCATGTGAAGGGGAATGCAGTAGTGATTATACCAGGCAGAGGACGCTGTGCAGCTGTATAATAATAATACTAATACAGACACGGTTATTACACTGTCATGTGAAGGGGAATGCAGTAGTGATTATACCAGGCAGAGGGCACTGTGCAGTTGTATAATAATAATGATACTAATAAAGACATGGTTATTACACAGTCACGTGAAGGGGAATGCAGTAGTGATTATACCAGGCAGAGGGCACTGTGCAGTTGTATAATAATAATGATACAGACACGGTTATTACACTGTCATGTGAAGGGGAATGCAGTAGTGATTATATCAAGCAGAGGGCGCTGTGCAGCTGTATAATAATAATAATAATAATAATACAGACACGGTTATTACATTGTCATGTGAAGGGGAATGCAGTAGTGATTATACCAGGCAGAGGGCGCTGTGCAGCTGTATAATAATAATAATAATAATACAGACACGGTTATTACATTGTCATGTGAAGGGGAATGCAGTAGTGATTATACCAGGCAGAGGGCGCTGTGCAGCTGTATAATAATAATACTAATACAGACACGGTTATTACACTGTCATGTGAAGGGGAATGCAGTAGTGATTATATCAGGCAGAGGGCGCTGTGCAGCTGTATAATAATAATAATAATAATAATACAGACATGGTTATTACACTGTAATGTGAAGAGGAATGCAGTAGTGATTATACCAGGCAGAGGGCACTGTGCAGCTGTATAATAATAATAATAATAATAATAATACAGACACGATTATTACACTGTCATGTGAAGGGGAATGCAGTAGTGATTATATCAGGCAGAGGGCGCTGTGCAGCTGTATAATAATAATAATAATAATACAGACACGGTTATTACACTGTCATGTGAAGGGGAATGCAGTAGTGATTATACCAGGCAGAGGGCGCTGTGCAGCTGTATAATAATAATAATAATAATACAGACACGGTTATTACATTGTCATGTGAAGGGGAATGCAGTAGTGATTATACCAGGCAGAGGGCGCTGTGCAGCTGTATAATAATAATACTAATACAGACACGGTTATTACACTGTCATGTGAAGGGGAATGCAGTAGTGATTATATCAGGCAGAGGGCGCTGTGCAACTGTATAATAATAATAATAATAATAATAATAATAATAATAATAATAATAATACAGACACGGTTATTACACTGTCATGTGAAGAGGAATGCAGTAGTGATTATATCAAGCAGAGGGTGCTTTGCAGCTGTATAATAATAATAATAATAATACAGACATGGTTATTACACTGTCATGTGAAGGGGAATGCAGTAGTGATTATACCAGGCAGAGGGTGCTGTGCAGCTGTATAATAATAATACAGACACGGTTATCACACAGTCATGTGAAGGGGTATACAGTAGTGATTTTATCAAGCAGAGGGCGCTGTGCAGCTGTATAATAATACTAATACTAATACAGACACGGTTATTACACTGTCATATGAAGGGGAATGCAGTAGTTATTATACCAGGCAGAGGGCGCTGTGCAGCTGTATAATAATAATAATACTAATACAGACACGGTTATTACACTGTCATGTGAAGAGGAATGTAGTAGTGATTATACCAGGCTGAGGGCGCTGTGCAGCTGTATAATAATAATACTAATACAGACACGGTTATTACACTGTCATATGAAGGGGAATGCAGAAGTGATTATACCAGGCAAAGGGCTCTGTGCAGCTGTATAATAATAATACTAATACAGACACGGTTATTATACTGTCATGTGAAGGGGAATGCAGTAGTGATTATACCGGGCAGAGGGCGCTGTGCAGCTGTATAATAATAATAATACTAATAAAGACACGGTTATTACACTGTCATGTGAAGGGGAATGCAGTAGTGATTATATGAGGCAGAGGGCGCTGTGCAGCTGTATAATAATAATAATACTAATACAGACACAATTATTAAACTGTCATGTGAAGGGGAATGCAGTAGTTATTATACCAGGCAGAGGGCACTGTGCAGCTGTATAATAATAATAATAATAATAATAATACAGACACGTTATTACACTGTCATGTGAAGGGGAATGCAGTAGTGATTATATCAGGCAGGGGGCGCTGTGCATCTGTTTAACTAGTGAGATTCAGTGGAGAGAGCGAGGGGAGACTGACCACAAAATAGAAATTCATGAGAGCGCTCTGGGTTATGCTGTGGGTTATGCTGTGGGTTTTTCTATCCACAAGAGACACATTAGACAGAGGGAGCGGAACTCAGACTGACACCAATAGGGGAAGTGTGAAGATGATTTGACCACAAATTATATATAGATTTAAGGAGGAATAGTATATTGCAGTAATATTATGTCCCTACATTGTGAGCAGCAGTGGTCTGTGAGCAGCAGTAATCTGTGAGCAGCAGTAATCTGTGAGCAGTAGTAATCTGTGGGAAGCAGTGATCTGTGAGCAGTAGGGATCTGTGAGCAATAGTGATGTGTGAGCAGTCGGGATCTGTAGGCAGCAGTGATCTGTGAGCAGTAGTTATCTGTAGGCAGCAGTGATCTGGGAGCAGTGGTTATCTGTGAGCAGTAGTGATCTGTAGGCAGTAGTGATCTGTAGTTATTTTTTAGCAATAGTGATCTGTAGTGATCTGTGGGCAGTAGTAATCTATGGGCAATAGTGATTTTTGAGCAATCATAATCTGTGAGCAGTAGTAATCTGAAAGCAGTAGTGATCTGTAGGCAGTAGTGATCTGTAGGCAGTAGTGATCTGTAGGCAGTAGTGATCTGTAGGCAGTAGTGATCTGTTAGCTGCAGTGATTTGTGAGCAGTATTGATCTGTGGGCAGTAGTGGTCTGTGAGCAGTAGTGATCTGTGGGCAGCAGTGATCTGAGAGCAGTAGTGACCTGTGGGCAGTAGTGATCTGTAGGCAGTAGTCACCTGTGAGCAGTAGTGATCTGTGAGCAATAGTGATCTGTTGGTAGTATTGATCTGTAGGCAGTAGTATTCTGTGAGCAGTAGTGATCTGTGGGCATTCGTGATCTGTGGGCATTCGTGATCTGTGGGCATTCGTGATCTGAGAGCAGTACTAATCTGAGAGCAGTAGTGATCTGTAGGTAGTAATATTCTGTGAGCAGTAGTGATCTGTTGGCAGTAGTGATCTGTGTGCATTAGTGATCTGTGGGCAGTAGTATTCTGTGGGTAGTAGTGATCTGTGGGCAGTAGTGATCTGTGGGCAGTAGTGATCTGTGGGCAGTAGTGATCTGTGGGCAGTATTATTTTCTGGGCAGTAGTGATCTGTGGGTAGTAGTGATCTGTGAGCAGTAGTGATCTGTGGGTAGTAGTGATCTGTGGGCAGTAGTGATCTGTGGGCAGTAGTGATCTGTAGGCAGTAGTATTTTGATGGCAGTAGTGATCTGTGGGTAGTAGTGATCTGTGAGCAGTAGTAATCTGTAGACAGTAGTGATCTGTGGGCAGTAGTATTCTCTGGTCAGTAGTGATCTGTGGGTAGTAGTGATCTGTGAGCAGTAGTAATCTGTAGACAGTAGTGATCTGTGGGCAGTAGTATTCTCTGGTCAGTAGTGATCTGTGGGTAGTAGTGATCTGTGGGTAGTAGTGATCTGTAGGCAGTAGTATTCTGTGGGTAGTAGTGATCTGTGGGCAGTAGTGATCTGTAGTGATGTCGCAAACCTAAAAATTTGCGTTCGCAAACGGCAGACACGAACTTCCGCAACTGTTCGCGAACGGGCGAACCGGGCGAACCGCCATAGACTTCAATAGGCAGGCAAATTTTAAAACCCACAGGGACTCTTTCTGGCCACAATAGTGATGGAAAAGTTGTTTCAAGGGGACTAACACCTGGACTGTGGCATGCCGGAGGGGGATCCATGGCAAAACTCCCATGGAAAATGACATAGTTGATGCAGAGTCTGTTTTTAAGCCATAAAGGGCATAAATCACCTAACATTGCTAAATTGTTTGGAATAATGTGCTTTAAGACATCAGGTATGATGTTGTATCGATCAGGTAGTGTAAGGGTTACGCCCGCTTCACAGTGACAGACCAAACTCCCCGTTTAAAGGGACAGTCTACACCAGAATTTTTATTGTTTTAAAAGATAGATAATCCCTTTATTACCCATTTCCCAGTTTTGCATAACTAACACATTTATAATAATATACTTTTAACCTCTGTGATTATCTTGTATCTAAGCCTCTGCAAACTGCCCCTTTTTTCAGTTCTTTTGACAGATTTGCAGTCTAGCCAATCAGTGCCTGCTCCCAGATAACTTCTCGTGCACAAGCACAGTGTTATCTATATGAAATATGTGAACTAACACCCTCTAGTGGTGAAAAACTGTTAAAATGCAATCTGAAAGAGGTGGGCTTCAAGGTCTAAGAAATTAGCATATGAACCTCCTAGGTTAAGCTTTCAACTAAGAATACCAAGAGAACAATGCAAAATTGGTGATAAAAGTAAATTGGAAAATTGTTTAAAATTACATGCTCTATCTGAATCATGAAAGTTTATTTTGGCCTAGACTGTCCCTTCAACGCACCGCAAACAACCGCAAACAGTCCCTTTGCACAACCGCAAACTCCCCATTTGCACAAAGTTGGATACCAAGCTAGCCATGTCCCGTTCCTTGTCCTCACTGATGTCATTGAAGGTCTCTTCCTCCTCTCAGCCACGTACAACATCAAGGGTCCCCGAAAGGGGACAACAAGCCCCTTGGGACGCCTGCTGTGTTTGGTCTTCCACCTCCTCAAAGCTACCTTCCTCCTCTGACTCCTCTTCTTCAGACTCCTCTCTCTGTGTTGCCTCTCTCTGCGTTATTATAAGGTGTATTAAGTAGTACTTTTCCTATCAGTGTAATCCCTGTTACGTCCCCTATCAGGGGACGTGTATATGGCATTTATTTTAGGAACCGGGAGATGGAAAAAGATGCTTGGTCGGTCCTCCTACTTCAAATTTGGGGCACTGCGCGTGCAATCTACTGTGCCACCAGATATGAGTGGTACTATTCTGATCAGTTTAATCCCTGTTACGTCCCCTATCAGGGGACGTGTATATGGCATGGATATGTATATGGCATGGCCGAAACACAAGTGGCTGTCAGATAACAGTCCGGCCACAAGATAGATAGATTTGATAGATAGATAGATACATAGATTAGACAGATAGATCAATAGATGCAATAGATACATTTGATATACGATAGATAGATAGATAAATAGATAGATTTGATAGATAGATAATTTCCAAGACAGAGAATTACAAGACGTGCGGTGTGGGACCCATGGTAAGGTTCCCAGAGGCAGTTGTGGCGCCCGAGGCTCTGATTAGAACAGAGCACTCTGGAACGTATCTGCCCTCGGCCGAAATCGGAACATTCTTTAGCTTTCTGTCTGTCGGCCAAATGTCCGTCTGCCAAATGTCCGCCTGCCAAATGTCCTTCTGCATTTTGTCAGAGCACCGCGTGCAATCTACTGTGCCACCAGATATGAGTGGTGTGCTTTTTGAAGCCACAGTGCAGCACCAGAGGCAAGAAAAATTTGGCATGTACACATGCCTGAAAAATTAGGTATTGTTGCAGCCGCTGCTGATGTTTGTTTCCCAGGCAGAAAGTGCCCTAAAACATTGTGGCTTGAACCCTAGTTGGTGGCGGATAAGTCACGCATTCGAAGATAAAATACAGCAGCGTGTGGACCATTTTTAGCCCAAGGCAGCTCATGTCATCAGGCCTTTTTTACTCGAATGTATTGCCCAATGTCAGTCCCTTCGGGATCCATCCCTCATTCATCT
This sequence comes from Bombina bombina, assembly GCF_027579735.1. Classification (NCBI taxonomy): domain Eukaryota; kingdom Metazoa; phylum Chordata; class Amphibia; order Anura; family Bombinatoridae; genus Bombina; species Bombina bombina. Next base: position 420,618,372 of record NC_069505.1, read on the forward strand.
TAATAAAGGTGAGGTAAGCTAGACTTTTTTGACCTAGGCAACTTCTCTTCTCAGTGACAATACCTCCTGCTGCACTGAAGGTCCTTTCTGACAGGACACTTGAAGCGGGGCAGGCCAGAAGTTCTATTGCAAATTGGGATAGCTCAGGCCACAGGTCAAGCCTGCACACCCAGTAGTCAAGGGGTTCATCGCTCCTCAGAGTGTCGAGATCTGCAGTTAAGGCGAGGTAGTCTGCTACCTGTTGGTCGAGTCGTTCTCTGAGGGTGGACCCCGAAGGGCTGTGGCGATGCATACAACTTAAAAAGCTCCGCATGTCCTCCATCAACAACACGTCTGTAAAGTGTCCTGTCCTTGCCGGCGTGGTCGTCGGAGGATTACTTTCATCTCTTCCCCTGTTAGATTCCCGTTGTGCTGTGACATCACCCTTATACGCTGTGTAAAGCATACTTTTTAATTTATTTTGGAACTGCTGCATCCTTTTTGACTTGTGGTAATTCGGTAACATTTCAGACACTTTATGCTTATACCGGGGGTCTAGTAGCGTGGACACCCAGTACAGGTCGTTCTCCTTCAGCTTTTTTATACGAGGGTCCCTCAACAGGCACAACAGCATGAAAGACCCCATTTGCACAAGGTTGGATGCCGAGCTACTCATGTCCCGTTCCTCGTCCTCAGTGATCTCACTGAAGGTATCTTCTTCCCCCCAGCCACGTACAACACCACGGGTATCAGATAGGTGACAACGAGCACCCTGGGATGCCTGTTGTGGTTGGTATTCCTCCTCCTCCAAGCCACATTCCTCCTCTGACTCCTCTTCCTCACAATCCCCTTCCAGCGTTGCCACAGGTCCAGCAAGCGATGCTGATAAGGCTGTTTCTTGTGGTGATGGTGACCACAACTCTTCTTCCTCCTCTTCACGCTCATCTACGGCCTGATCCAGCACTCTTCGCAGGGCACGCTCCAGGAAGAAAACAAATGGTATGATGTCGCTGATGGTGCCTTCGGTGCGACTGACTAGGTTTGTCACCTCCTCAAAAGGACGCATGAGGGGGGGCGGAGCTGGCCAGCAACAGAGATGGTCGCATGATTTGTGAGCTCCATGTAATCAGCACCTGAGAAAGCCCTAATAATAGTACAATTCCCAATAACTACCTACATTGAAGGGCACTGCTGTATGGAGGTATCCTGGGCATGTTACAAACGCTAAGGAATCTGAAAGGTCTACGCTGAACTGAACAGTTTCATCGGAGCTGATTGCTGCACACTGAGGCGCCATCTTGGTGAATCTTAGGCCCTTGTTCTACCATATCATCTACGGTGTATTACAGCACCCACTACAATGCAAGCCCAACTAACCTTTAGTGCACTAAAAGAACTGTTAGAGGATCATGGGCAAAGGATCTGTGAGAGGTTTGACGCTTTGCTCTGCACGATCCGGTCAACGAGCTCATGTAACAACGAGACCGAGGAAGATCCTAACAAGCTGCAGGAGCCGCAGGGGGCAAAGACATCTACAGCGCCATACGTGTGCCCTTCGCTACTGCTACCACTGAGTCCCCAGATAGAAGTTCTTGCGAGTGAGATCTATTTACCTTTGATGGCTGAGCGTACAGCTGCAGTGGAGAGTCGCAAGGAGGAATACGTGGAGAAACAGGGGCCGCCGCGTGGTGTACTACCTGCTCATTCCCAAGAGCGCTTCTTCTTGTCACCGGGGAGACCCGCGAAGTTACAGAAGGACTGCGTGGCTACACATCAAGGCTTGGCACTAGGGTGGATCACTGTGCGCCTGCCTCAGCGGACTGGTGAGGGGAGCTGGCATGCCCTGATTATGCACTCGGTTGCAGAAAGACACCATCGCTTCTCATGTGGCCCCAGGTCTGGTATTGGTTAACCCGGTGACTTATTCATAGGGACGGATCTGCACTGGCAGAGACCCCCGCAACCAAGATGGTATTATGGTTCCTTTAAATGACTTTCTCATAGCTATGGCTGTGGAACTTACACTAATGATAACTAGCCCAGGATGTGCTGATTTATACTCCTTCCCTTCTATGACCATATTGTTTGTAAAACTGCTAGGGACTGTTTAACGATAGTTGTAACTGACAAGTTTCTGGACTAACTAGCTGTTTTTAAATATGTTTGTTCTATTCTGTTTCATATTGATATTTCTGTCTGCCTTTACCAAGTTACTTCATGTGGGAGGATAGTTATTTGGTTTTCACTCATTTGAAGCTCCTCACAAATATTGCTTGAAGCTTAACTGTATTCTAATGACCGAAGTGACATGGTGATGTGAGTGGTTATGTGAATGTTTTACTCTCTCTAGATAACCCCTAGTATCATAAAGGCGCACAAACGCCAGCAGAGGTTGTATATTGGTGTGAGAATCGCCGTTATGGGACTGAATAGCCCCCTGTCATATAAGTGCAGCACAGCGTCTTAGCATTGGTAACTGCAATACTTACTACTGGAGAACATAAAATAATTGTTGGGATCTAATAGGGGTAGGACAAGAATTTAAGTATGGGACCAGTTATTAAGTACCCTGTCCTACACAATAGGTAGCTTCTTGTATCTATCAAAGCATACCCATCATATGATGCTATCGCCCTAATCTTAGGCCCCTATTAATTAACCCAGAAAGCATTAGCCACATTATAGAGCACTTTGCTAGATGTTCCGTCAGCACTGATAGTTAGTTCTCCATGTTTAAAGTTATGTTTGCACTAAGCTCTCTTCTGCACCGCTCAACATGCAGCGCATATCGAATCTGTTCAGTATATAAGTCAGAAATTATGTAATTGTAGTCACTCCCTCCCCCCCCACATATGTGGGGTAAGGGATAATCTTATTTTTGTGCACTGACTTCATGAAACTGTATGCTCTGTAATTGGTCTGATTCTATGTTTGCAACTCTCTTAAATATGCTTTACTAGTTAGTTGAACACTTTAGAACATAAGCCTGACAGAAATATCTATGTAAAAGCGTATGTATATGTATTACCATTCTAGGTTAATGGGAGTAAGAATTAACAATAGCTTACTACAGGAAAAGTTAGATTTAAATTTCCTTATGACATGTCTAACCTATCTATCACGTGTAAGAAAGTTTTACATTATCAGTGTACCAACTGAGTTAATGATTTGAGTAATATATGCGCTAAGTTTACCCCAGTATATATTACTTTGCAAGATGTTATTACCTAGTTATCTATCCTATCCAGCAAAGCTAGAGTAACCTGTTGCTGGGCTATCTCCCGCCCCCCCCCCCCCACACTATTTTTGTGCGGTAGGGACGAATACTTTCTCCTCCGCACTCTCTTTTGGTAGAGTGAAGTAGTCTCTACCCAGTCCGAAGTCCTAAGCCTATGTTTTCCCCTGCATTCACGCAAAAAGGATCTTCGGGCCCTAATATAAGAAATTCTCCTTTGTTTACTGTATGTTGGTTATTCAAAGAGTTTTGGAACTATAGTTTTATCAGCGTTTAAGTCTCTATTAATGCTCAGTAAGAGTGTCATTATATCCTTATTGTGACAATTGTGATCAGTTCTGGTACATCACTGATATCATTTAGCAGAGTAATTTGGATAATGCTGTTTTGTACCTTATTAGTATGTTTATCTGTTTCACTTAAGTTTGCCTATAATCTATATGCAATAACAAGCTAACATATGACGAGGACTCTTTGAACTGCTATAGATGTCTTCAGATTGATCTTTGCCGCCAGATCCCAGGAGCGGATCTTTAACATATTGAAGACGCTAGAATGTTTAAATATTGAGAATTTTTTATCCCTGTAAGATCTGTCTTCAGACAAGTACTAATTTCCAGGTCCCATAAGTGGATCTATTTTTCCTTGTTGACACATGTTTGTCCTAATATTAAGTTATAAAATGAGGCTCCATTAGGGTCAGTACCGTATTCCTACTATTGTCTACTGTGTTTATGCTTGAATGATGGAACTGATGTCATGCAATTTTGTTTGAGATATTGCCCTATCTACTATGTTTGTACTTTGATGTATTTTATTGCCTCAATAAAAACACTTTTCAAAAAAAAAAAAAAAAGGACGCATGAGCCTACAGGCATTGCGCATGAGTGTCCAGTAACGTGGCAAAAAAATTCCCAGCTTCGCAGAGGCTGTCCTAGCACCCCGGTCATACAAATACTCGTTAACGGCTTTTTCTTGTTGGAGCAGGCGGTCGAACATTAGGAGTGTTGAATTTGAACGTGTCGGGCTGTCGCAAATCAAACGCCTCACTGGCATGTCGTTTTGCCGCTGGATATCTGAAAAGTACGCCATGGCCGTGTAGGAACGCCTCAAATGGCCACACACCTTCCTGGCCTGCTTCAGGATGTCCTGTAAGCCTGGGTACTTATGCACAAAGCATTGTACGATCAGATTACACACATGTGCCATGCATGGCACATGTGTCAACTTGCCCAATTTCAATGCCACCACCAAATTACTTCCGTCAGAAACCACTTTGCCGATCTCCAGTTGGTGCGGAGTCAGCCACTGATCCACATGTGCGTTCAGGGCGGACAGGAGTGCTCGTCCGGTGTGACTCTGCTTTCAGGCAAGTCAACCCCAAGACGGCGTGACACTGCCGTATCCGGGATCTGGAATCGTACCTGGGGAGCTGGGGGGTGCCGTTGATGTGGAGCAAGACGCAGCAGCAGAAGAGGACTCAGCCGAGGAGGTTATGGAAGAGGATGGAGTAGGAGGAGTAGAGGAGGTGGCAGCAGGCCTGCCAGTCGTGGCGGTGTCACCAACTCCTCTGCAGAGCCACGCATTCCATGCTTGTCAGCCGTCAGCAGGTTTACCCAATGCCCAGTGTAGGTGATATACCTGCCCTGACCATGCTTTGCAGACCAGCTATCAGTGGTCAGATGCACCCTTGCCCCAACACTGTGTGCCAGACATGCCATTACTTCCTTTCGCACAATCGAGTACAGGTTGGGGATTGCCTTTTGTGCAAAGAAATTTCGGCCGGGTACCTTCCGCTGTGGTGTCCCAATAGCTACAAATTTTTGGAACGCCTCAGACTCCACCAGCTTGTATGGTAAAAACTGGCGGGCTAAAAGTTCAGACAAGCCAGCTGTCAGACGCCGGGCAAAGGGGTGACTTTGTGACATTGGCTTCTTACGCTCAAACATGTCCTTGACACCTGACTGTGGGCAGATGAGCAGGAAATGCTCCGGAAGAGAGACGGAGTGGCGGATGGTTGAGAAGGGGCAAGGAGGACAGCAGTGGTTGACGTGGCTGAAGATGCTGGACCAGGAGGAGAATGGCGGCTTTGAGTTTGTGTGCTGCTTCTACTCATGTGTTGATCCCATAGGCGTTTGTGATGTGCGATCATGTGCATTCGCAAAGCAGTTGTACCTAGGTGGGTGTTGCACTTCCCACGACTCAGTTTCTTTTGGCACAGGTTGCAAATGGCATCGCTGTTGTCAGAGGCAGACACCCAAAAAAATGCCACACTGCTGAGCTCTGCGATGACGGCATTCTGGTGGTGGCAACAGCATGCGTTGATTGGCGTGCTGTCTGGCTGACCCCGGGTGCCGATGCATGCTGTCTGACTGTGCCACTAGCTCCTTGCGACCACCTCCCCCTGCTTCCAACTTTTCTCCTCCTCTCTGTCTCCCCATCTGAACTTTCCCCCTGTTCTTTTTCTCTTCTAGTGGGCACCCACGTGACATCCACGGACTCATCATCATCATCAACCGCTTCACTTGTATCTGACAAATCAACAAAGGAAGCAGCAGCGGGTACAACATCATCATCATCATCATCATCATCATCACACCATACGTCCATGTCTGTAATGCTGCCTGACTGAGACATATGACTGTTATCTACATCCTCTGTCAATGATGGTTGCACATCACTCATTTCTTCCAACTGATGTGTAAATAACTCCTCTGACAGATCAAGTGAAGCGGCTGTGGTTCTAGTGTTGGTGGTGGCGGCAGGCGGGCAAGTGGTAACTTGAGAGGTGCCCGAAGCTAAGCTGGAGGAGGATGGTGCGTCAAGGTTCAGAGCGGAAGCTATAGAAGATTGGGTGTCCTGTGTTAGCCAGTCAACTATGTCCTCAGAACTTTTCGAGTTCATGGTACGTGGCCTCTGAACACTGGGCATTATTCTAGGGCCAAAGGGAATCACAGCACCACGACCACAACGGCACCTGCGGGGTGCCCTGCCTCTGCCTGTCATTTTTTTTTAAGTGTACACTTACACTACTATTAAACAAGATATGAGTGGTGGCACTGGGCACGTGGGCACAGTATACACTGTGAGCCTGATACAAAAAAGCAGACTGATGTTTCACAGTCCCAAATTTTTTTTTTTTAAATGTACACTTACACTACTATTAAACAAGATATGAGTGGTGGCACTGGGCAAGTGGGCACAGTATACGCTGTGAGCCTGACACAAAAAAGCAGACTGATGTTTCACAGTCAAAAAAGTTTGTTTTTTTAAAATGTACACTTACACTACTATTAAACAAGATATGAGTGGTGGCACTGGGCAAGTGGACACAGTATACGCTGTGAGCCTGACACAAAAAAGCAGACTGATGTTTCACAGTCAAAAAAGTTTGTTTTTTTTTAAATGTACACTTACACTACTATTAAACAAGATATGAGTGGTGGCACTGGGCAAGTGGGCACAGTATACGCTGTGAGCCTGACACAAAAAACCAGACTGATGTTTCACAGTCAAAAAAGTTTTTGTTTTTTTTAAATGTACACTTACACTACTATTAAACAAGATATGAGTGGTGGCACTGGGCAAGTGGGCACAGTATACGCTGTGAGCCTGGCACACACGCTGGCAGGCAGGCAACTGCAATTAGATTACACAAGCAGACTGATGTTTCACAGTCAAAAAAGTTTTTTTTTTAAATTTGCACTACTGTTACACCAGATATGAGTGGTCGCACTGGGCAAGTGGGCACAGTATATGCTGTGTGCCTGGCACACATTCTGGCAGGCAGGCAACTGCAATTAGATTACACTAGCAGACTGATGTTTCACAGTCAAAAAAGTTTTTTTTTTTAAATTTACACTACTGTTACACCAGATATGAGTGGTGTCACTGGGCAAGTGGGCCTGGCACACAAGCTGGCATGCAGGCAACTGCAATTAGATTACACAAGCAGACTGATGTTTCACAGTCAAAAAAGTTTTTTTTTTCAAAAAAATGTACACTACTGTTACACCAGATATGAGTGGTGGCACTGGGCAAGTGGGCCTGGCACACACGCTGGCAGGCAGGCAACTGCAATTAGATTACACTAGCAGACTGATGTTTCACAGTCAAAAAAGTTTTTTTTTTTAAATTCACACTACTGTTACACCAGATATGAGTGGTGGCACTGGGCAAGTGGGCCTGGCACACATGCTGGCAGGCAGGCAACTGCAATTAGATTACACAAGCAGACTGATGTTTCACAGTAAAAAAAAGTTTTTTTTTTAAATTTACACTACTGTTACACCAGATATGAGTGATGGCACTGGGCAAGTGGGCACAGTATACGCTGTGAGCCTGGCACACACGCTGGCAGGCAGGCAACTGCAATTAGATTACACAAGCAGACTGATGTTTCACAGTCAAAAAAGTTTTTTTTTTTTTTAATTTACACTACTGTTACACCAGATATGAGTGGTGGCACTGGGCAAGTGGGCACAGTATACGCTGTGAGCCTGGCACACATGCAGGCAGGAAGGCAACTGCAATTAGATTACACTAGCCGACTGATGTTTCACAGTCAAAAAAGTTTTTTTTTTTAAATTTACACTACTGTTACAACAGATATGAGTGGTGGCACTGGGCAAGTGGGCCTGGCAGGCAGGCAACTGCAATTAGATTACACAGGAAAAAAAAAACAGACTGATGTTCTAGCTTTTTGGGGTGCTGTCCTTACAGCAGAGATCAGATGAGTCCTTCAGGACTGAAGTGGACACTAAATACACTAGCCTAGCTATCAATTTCCCTATTAAATCAGCAGCAGCTACACTGTCCCTCCTCTCACTAAGAATGCAACTTCCGAATGAATCTAGCTGGGAGGGTCTGGGAGGGAGGGTCTGCTGCTGATTGGCTGGAATGTGTCTGCAGACTGTGAGATACAGGGTCAAAGTTTACTCAATGATGACGAATAGGGGGCGGATTGAACATCGCATATGTTCACCCGCCGTTGCGAACGCGAACAAGCTATGTTCGCCGGGAACCATTCACCGGCGAATAATTTGCGACATCACTAGTGATCTGTAGGCAGTAGTATTCTTTGAGCAGTAGTGATCTGTGGGCATTGGTGATCTGTGGGCAGTAGTATTTTGTGGTTAGTAGTGATCTGTGGTCAGTAGTGATCTGTAGACAGTAGTGATCTGTAGACAGTAGTGATATGTGGGCAGTAGTGATCTGTGGGCAGTAGTGATCTGGAGGCAGTAGTGATCTGTGGGCAGTAGTGATCTGTGGGCAGTAGTGATCTGTAGGCAGTAGTATTTTGTGGCTAGTAGTGATCTGTGAGCAGTAGTAATCTGTAGGCAGTAGTATTCTGTGAGCAGTGGGGATCTGTGGGTAGTAGTGATCTGTGGGCAGTAGTATTCTGTGGACAGTAGTGATCTGTGGGTAGTAGTGATCTGTGGGCAGTAGTATTCTGTGGGCAGTAGTGATCTGTAGGTAGTAGTGATCTGTGGGCAGTAGTATTCTGTGGGCAGTAGTGATCTGTAGGTATTAGTTATCTGTGGGCAGTAGTGATCTGTAGGCAGTAGTGATCTGTAGGCAGTAGTGATCTGTGGGCAGCAGTGATCTGTGAGCAGCAGTGATCTGTGAGCATTAGTGATCTGTAGGCAGTAGTGATCTGTGGGCAGCAGTGATCTGTGGGCAGTAGTTATCTGTAGGCAGTAGTGATCTGTAGGCAGCAGTGATCTGTGAGCAGTAGTGATCTGTGGGCAGTAGTGATTTGTGGGCTTGGAGCAGCGTGCCATGTATCTATAAAAGGTGGATTGTATCCTGCACATGGGCCAAGCTCAGCTAGTTATTGTGAGCACACATCTGTGTGGGTGATTTTCTCACCTGTTATTTTAGGTCCTTCATGACAAACTGAAGAGACAATATCATTCAATCAACACTATTTTATAACCCAATAATAAAGTATCAGGGTTAGTCCTTGCCTGATTAACAACTGTTCTGCTGTAGTAGAGAGTTCTTGGATACGCTGGGACATAATACCAGTGCCATTTTGATTGTTTTCAAGGGAAGAGAAGAGTTCTAAAGAAGAGCAAGGCGGGATCTAATTGATTTGATTGGTCAGCACATCTTTGGTCCTGACCTATGAGTGGAGGCCGCACTTGCTGTTTACACCATAAACCTGGTGTTTTTCAATGGGCTGATTTAAATATTGACGTGTAATTTCTAGAACTTTTGTATATGTAAAATGCATCTCACATTATACTATAAAAATATACCATATATTGTATATATATGGGGTCTGATGGCGGTGGGTTGGGGAATAAGCTTTGATCATGTGATCCCTTCCACCAAGATGTCTTGACTCACCTGCAAAGACTCCAGACACTAGTGGTAGAGGGGTGTCCAATTATTTGATGAGGGGCCGCCTCCTTACATTATGTGACCAGCCATGCCAAGTGTTTGTCCCCTTATATTCAAACCTGTCCTTTGGCCTCCCTAACAGGACAGGTTTTCAAGAATATCTTCGGTGAGAGCAGATTAATAACCATGGCCCAGATTACGAGTTTTGCGTTAGAAGCTGTGCGGTTCTAATGAGCAGTTTTCTCTCACCGCTCGTTAAAAAGACAAGAAGTGAGCGTTGAGCAAAATTTTGCTCATTACCGCACTCCAATACCAGCACTGCGTAAGTCAGCGTTGAGCTGGTGGTACGTGCTCGTGCACGATTTCCCCATAGGAATCAACGGGGAGAGCCGGCTGAAAAAAAAAGTCTAACACGCAGCCCCATTGATTCCTATGGGGAAATAAATTTTTTGTCTACCTAACACCCTAACATGAACCCTGAGTCTAAACACCCCTAATCTTACACTTTTTAACCCCTAATCTGCCGCCCCCGACATCGCCGACACCTGCATTATATTATTAACCCCTAATCTGCCGCTTCGGACCCTGCCGTCACCTACATTATACTTATGAACCCCTAATCTGCTGCCCCAACATCACTGACACCTACATTATATTTATTAACCCCTAATCTGCCGCCCCCAAAGTCGCTGCAACCTACCTACATTTATTAACCCCTAATCTGCCGCCTGCAACGTCGCCGCCACTATATTAAAGTTATTAACCCCTAAACCTAAGTCTAACCCTAACACCCCCTAACTTAAATACAATTACAATAAATCTAAATAAATATTACTATCATTAAATAAATTATTCCTATTTAAAACTAAATACTTACCTTTAAAATAAACCCTAAGCTAGCTACAATATAACTAATAGTTACATTGTATCTAGCTTAGGGTTTATTTTTATTTTACAGGCAAGTTTGTATTTATTTTAACTAGGTAGAAAAGTTATTAAATACAGGTATACCCCGCTCATACAGCGGGTTAGGGACCGGAGCCCCGCTGTAAAGTGAAAACCGCCTTAAAGTGAAACAAGGCAGTTTTAGCTTTCTTTTCACTTGCCAGTGTGTTTAAAAACTTGAAAACATGTTTGAACTAACTTATATTAGGGGTGCAATAGTGCTGCATTTAGTTTAACACTAGCACAGCACAGTATTCAATAAATACTGTACCTGTAAAATAGTGACAATGACTGTAGTAAAATTTGTCAGACTATACCACTGAGACACAGATTGCACTGTAATGCTGGAAACAGAGTGAACTGCGCATAGCAAAATGGTGCCAGTCACTTTTCTCGCAATCTCACGATGATTACAGCATTGTTTCAAAATCTTTGGAGGTTGAACTTCAGCTCCACAAAGCGCTGTATTAGCGAAGCGCTGTAAAGTGAAGCGCTGTAAAGTGAGGTATACCTGTAGTTATTAACTATTTAATAACTACCTAGCTAAAATAAATACAAAAGTACCTGTAAAATAAAACCTAACCTAAGTTACACTAACACCTAACACTACACTATAATTAAATAAATTAACTAAATTAAATACAATTACCTAAATTAAATTAGCTAAAGTACGAAAAAACCAAACACTAAATTACAGAAAATAATAAACAAATTACAGATATTTAAACTAATTACACCTAATCTAATAGCCCTATTAAAATAATAAAAGCACCCCCAAAATAAAAAAAAAAACCCTAGTCGAAACTAAACTACCAATAGCCTTTAAAAGGGCCTTTTGCGGGGCATTGCCCCAAAGTAATCAGATCTTTTACCTGTAAAAAAAAATACAAACAACCCCCCCAACAGTAAAACCCACCACCCACACAGCCAACCCCCCAAATAAAATACTATCTAAAAAACCTAAGCTCCCCATTGCCCTGAAAAGGGCATTTGGATGGGCATTGCCCTTAAAAGGGCAGTTAGCACTTTTGCCGCCCAAACCCTAACCTAAAAATAAAACCCACCAAAATACCCTTAAAAAACTTAACACTTAACCCCCTGAAGATCGACTTACCGGGAGACGTCTTTATCCAAGCCGGACCTAAGTCCTCAACAAAGCCGGGAGAAGTCTTCATCCAAGCCGGGCGAAGTGGTCCTCCAGACGGCCAGAAGTCTTCATCCAGACGGCATCTTCTATCTTCATCCATCCGGCGCGGAGGGGGTCCATCATCAAGACATCCGACGCGGAGCATCCACTTCTTCTGACGGACTAAAGCTGAATGAAGGTATCTTTAAGTGACGTCATCCAAGATGGCGTCCCTTAGATTCTGATTGGCTCAGCCAATCGGAACTAAGGTAGAAAAAATCCTATTGGCTGATGCAATCAGCCAATAGGATTGAAGTTCAATCCTATAGGCTGATCCAATCAGCCAATAGGATTGAGCTGGCATTCTATTGGCTGTTCCAATCAGCCAATAGAATGCAAGCTCAATCCTAGTGGCTGATTGCATCAGCCAAAATAATTTTTTCTACCTTAATTCCGATTGGCTGATAGAATTCTATCAGCCAATCGGAATCTAAGGGTTGCCATCTTGGATGACGTCAATTAAAGGTACCTTCAATCAGCTTTAGTCCGTCGGAAGAAGAGGATGCTCCGCGTCGGATATCTTGAAGATGGACCCGCTCCGCGCTGGATGGATGAAGATAGAAGATGCCGTCTTGATGAAGAATTCTGCCCGTCTGGAGGACCACTTCGCCCGGCTTGGATGAAGACTTCTCCCGGCTTCGTTGAGGACTTCGGCAAGGCTTGGATGAAGACGTCTCCCGGTGAGTCGATCTTCAGTGGGTTAGTGTTAGGTTTTTTTAAGGGTGTATTGGGTGGGTTTTATTTTTAGGTTAGGGTTTGGGCGGCAAAAGAGCTAACTGCTCTTTTAAGGGCAATGCCCATCCAAATGCCCTTTTCAGGGCAATGGGGAGCTTAGGTTTTTTTAGATAGTATTTTATTTGGGGAGTTGGTTGTGCGGGTGGTGGGTTTTACTGTTGGGGGGGTTGTTTGTATTTTTTTTACAGGTAAAAGAGCTGATTACTTTGGGGCAATGCCCCACAAAAGGCCCTTTTAAGGGCTATTGGTAGTTTAGTTTAGGCTAGGGGGTTTTTGTATTTGGGGGGGGCTTTTTTATTTTAATAGGGCTATTAGATTAGGTGTAATTAGTTTAAATATCTGTAATTTGTTTATTATTTTCTGTAATTTAGTGGGGGTTTTTTGTACTTTAGCTAATTTAATTTAATTTATGTAATTGTATTTAATTTAGTTAATTTATTTAATTATAGTGTAGTGTTAGGTGTTAGTGTAACTTAAGTTAGGTTTTATTTTACAGGTACTTTTGTATTTATTTTAGATAGGTAGTTTTAAATAGGTTTAGGGGTTAATAACTTTAATATAGTGGCGGCGACGTTGGGGGCGGCAGATTAGGGGTTAATAAATGTAGGTAGGTGGCGGCGATGTTAGGAACGGCAGATTAGGGGTTAATAATATTTAACTAATGTTTGTGAGGCGGGAGTGCGGCGGTTTAGGGGTTAATATGTTTATTATAGTGGCGGCGACGTTGGGGCGGCAGATTAGGGGTTAAAAAGTGTAGGTAGGTTGCGGCGACATTGGGGGCGGAAGATTAGGGGTTAATAAATATAATGTAGGTGTCGGTGATGTTGGGGCAGCAGATTAGGGGTTCATAAATATAATGTAGGTGGCGGCGGTGTCTGGAGCGGCAGATTAGGGGTTAAAAATTTTATTATAGTGTTTGCGATGCGGGAGGGCCTCGGTTTAGGGGTTAATAGGTAGTCTATGGGTGTTAGTGTATTTTTTAGCACTTTAGTTATGAGTTTTATGTTACAGCGTTGTACCATAAAACTCTTAACTACTGACTTTTAAATGCGTTAGGACTCTTGAAGGGGTAGGCTGTACCGCTCACTTTTTGGCCTCCCAGGACAGACTCGTAATACCGGCGCTATGGAAGTCCCATAGAAAAAAGACTTTACGAAGTTTACGTAAGTCGTTTTGCGGTAAGGCCAAAGAAGTGTGCGGTGACCATAAACCTTCAAGACTCGTAATACCAGCGGGCATAAAAAAGCAGCTTTTTTACCCAAACGCACAATTCGTAATCTAGTTGCATGTTTACTAATTAGCTGATTATTTCACCTGTGCTCCAGTTCAGATATCCTCAAAATCTGTCTTGTTAGGGAGGTCTGAAGACTGGGGCTGAAAAATCCTGGATTAGACTTTTAAGCAAAATAAATTCCCATCCTAAATGACAGATTTTATTAAAGGAAGACAAGACACAGATTTAGTGGCAAATAGAGAGGTCACTTTATTAATCAGTAATAATTAAAAATACAGCAATGAGTCCCCTAACTAAACACAAGTAATTGTGGCATATGGTGATTATCACATGCTCCTCCCACCTGTATATCATGTGCCCAGTATACCGCACTCGGCGCAATATGGCGCATGTGGAACATACACTCTTGCCCGTCAGGGTCTCTGACCTATAGTTCCCCCTACACCCCGTGCACTACTTGGCCTTACAAATGCAGCTATACTACCTCATGGGATTTGATATACACCAGATAACATTACACCATTAGGCGCGCTACCTGTAAAGTGGGGAGAGCCCAATCATTTAACCAAAATGAACTAGTGCTAATTATCATGGAGCGATTAGCCTATCACGCGTGTGTATCAAGCTGGACTTATTGCCCACCAGTGACTGTTTATGGCTGATATCTGAAATTAAAGAGAAAACATAGCAGTCAGTTACACGGACCATGTTGCATTTACTGGGGTGGGCTGAAAAGATAAATGATTAATCTATTGCACCTTGCACAGGTAAATTGATATACCCCTTAAAAACCCTCCTTGTTTACAGACTAGTCACCTTAGCTGTGGCCAATCACGGGCAAGATGTAAATGAGTGCCTGCACTGAATACCCAATTACTGTGTAGCATGTAAGAGGGTAAAAAATAAAACTACAGAGCACTTAAAGGGACAGAAAAACCTTGAGATTTGTATATCACATGTATAGTTATGCATAGTAAAACTATTTTGCAATATATTTTCATTATATATTTTGCCCCCTTTTCATGTCACTTAGCTCTGAAAATTGAACAATTTCTAATACTCAGAACTTGAAATGCACCAGCTTGCCCATTTTTGGTTCAGGACCTTGGTAGCGCTTGCTGATTGGTGGCTCCTAAGTTTACATTCCTGTCTTTTCAAATAAAGATACCAAGAGAACTAATACAAATTAAAGGGACACTGAACCCAAATGTTTTCTTTTGTGATTCAGATACAGCATGCAATTTTAAGCAACTTTCTAATTTACTCCTATTATCAAATTCTCTTCATTCTCTTGGTATCTTTATTTGAAATGCAAGAATGTAAGTTTAGATGCCGGACCATTTTTGGTGAAAACACTGTGTTGTTCTTGCTGATTGGTGGATAAATTCACCCACCAATAAACAAATGCTTTCCATGGTCCTGAACCAAAAAAATAGCTTAGATGCCTTCTTTTTCAAATAAAGAAAGCAAGAGAACAAAGAAAAATTGATAATAGGAGTAAATTAGAAAGTTGCTTAAACTTGCATGCTCTATCTGAATCACGAAAGAAAAAAAATTGGGTTCAGTGTCCCTTTAATAATAGAAGTTAGAAAGTTGCTTAAAATTGCTGCTCTATCTGAATCATGAAAGAAAAAATTGGGTTTCATATCCCTTTAAAATCTCAAACACTTGCGTATTGAAAATTGGACTACACACATATGCCTCTTATCATTGGCTCCTCAAATATTCTCAGCTAGCTCCCAGTAGTGCACTGCTGCTCGGGCACTGATTTGCAGCAATAGTTTAATAACAAAAATACATTTTCTATTTGTAGTCAATTCTTTTGATTTGGTTTTATCTAAACAAGATCATTATAAATTGCAAATCAGATTTTTCTTATATTTTTTTCTTATATTTTTTGTTGTAAATAAGCCACAGGTAATGAGTCTCTCTACACCGGTACAGCAGACGCAGTTGCCCCTTATCAGCTAATGACTGAGCATCAGTAGAAGGTACAATCTATTAACTATAGTTTTAGTTTCATGGTAATAAATATTTTTCAGATAAAAACATGTACTGTATATGTTGGCATGTGTGACTGCGGAGCTTTCCTATGCATGACACATTTCTTTAGGCCTACGAATAGCCTGCAGCATATTTCGCAGCAAATCTAAGATGACCTTGTCAGCTAATTTTAGGACAAAACTGTGTATCAGCTGCTGGAGGCGGCTTTAGGTAACTTTGGGCTAGATTACGAGTGGAGCGCTAACTGTTGCATGCAAGCGATAAGGGTATATGGCAGCTCTTTGTGCGCAGCGGCATCGGAAAAAAGCCAGTGTATTAGGAGTTGAAAGTAAACGGGTTCGCTTGAGCGCAATTTAATTTGAATTACGAAATAAAATGTTTAGGTTTCATATCCCCTTAAAGTGAATGTCAATTTAGATGAATCGGTGCCCGGTTTTTAATAATCCTATTAAAAACAAGGGAACTTTAATTCATCAAAATTTACATTTCACTCATTTTCTTCAAATACTTACCTTTTAATCCTGACAGCCACTGCAGCGCTTCCTCCGCCCGTCGCAAGCCCTCTTCGTGGGTCCAAAAAGACGAATCCAGCTTCCTCCAATCTCAGCATTGCCTCAGGCCAAGATTCCCCCTGGGGGGGAGCCGTGATTGGAGGAAGCCTAATTCATCATTTCTGATGAATGAAGAGGCTGCCGGCAGCCGGGGGAAGCGCTGGAGCGGCTGTGAAGATTAAAAGGTAAGTATTTTAAGAAAACGAGTGAAATGTAAATTTTGATGAATTAAAGTGCCCTTGTTTTTAATAGGATTATTAAAAACCGGGCACCGATTCATCTAAATTGACATTCACTTTAATAACAGAAATAAACTGGAAACTTTCCTGACATTGTAAAGTCTGTCTGATCCATAAAATTTTAATTGCGACTTCCATGTCCTAAAAAGAAGCAAAGCAGATTAATACTTTCTCTTCTTTAAACCATTTCATTAAACTACCAGTTGGGTTTATCTGAGCACATTATAGGGGGTCAACCTTTGTTTTTTTTACCAAGTAATAAATATGCTACATAATAAGCAGAACACGATTTTATAACAGAACTAAGTTAATTGCAGATGAATGAGGAGTCATGAGACAGGAGTCAGGAAATGTCACTTTATCGCTGGGTGACTCATGGGGCGGCACTGCTATGTCTGTCTGGCATCCAGCGTTAGTAAAGTTACATAATGGGGTGCATACATACTTTATATCATTTTGGTAAAAGTAAAATAAAGATTTTTAAAAAAAGATAAATTTAAAAAATGACAGACTTCATATTTTAGAACTAAATAAACTTAAAGGGATATGTAAGTCAAAAGTAAACTTGCAAGAATCAAATAGAGCATTTCATTGTAAGATACTTTTAAAATCACTTGTATTTCAAATGTGCTTCGTCCTCTTGGTATCCCTTGTTGAAAAAGAATATGCACGTATTCTGCACTAGTGGGAGCTGCTGCTAATTGGTGCTTGCACACATTTGTCTCTAGTGATTGGCTAACTAGATGTGTTCAGCTAGCTGCCAGTAGTGCAATGCCGTTCCTTCAGCAAAGGATAACAAGAGAATGAAGCATATTTGATCAAATTAAATGTGAAAGTTTATTAATTAAATTTTTGGGCTTTCCTGTCTATTTAAGTATGAAACAAATAGGGGATTCTTTTTAATACTATATCTGTCATTATTATTAGTAAGAATAATATTTAAAAAATATATTTGTAGCTTTTATCTTTAACATTTTAGCTCCTAATAACAAATTATTGTTGTTGTTAAAGGGGCAGTCTAATCAAAACTAAACTTTCGTGATTCAGATAGGACATGCAATTTTAAACAACTTTCCAATTTACTTTTATCATCAAATTTGCTTTGTTCCCTTGGTGGTATTTTTGAGAAGCTAAACCTAGGTAGGCTCAAACTGATTTCTAAACCGTTGAAAACCGTCTCTTAGCTCAGAGCACTTTGAAAGTTTTTCACAGTTAGACAGTACTTGTTCATGTGTGTAGTAAAGGCAACATTGTGCTTGCACCTGTGGAGTTATTTAGGAGTCTGCACTGATTGGCTATACCACATGTCTGTCAAAAGCACTGAGATAAGGGGCAGTCTGCAGAGGCTTAGATACAAGGTAATCAAAGAGGTAAAACATTTTTTTTATTTAACTGTGTTGATTATGCAAAACAGGGGAATGGGTAATAAAGAGATTATCTATCTTTTAAACAATAACAATTCTGGTGTAGACTGTCCCTTTAATACTAATAATCATCAATATAATTTTTTATTATGAATTATATTATTATTATTATTGATAATAATAGTAATATTAATAATAAAAATAGGTATTTTGAAACTAAATAAAAGTGCAATCTGCAGCACAATAAGAAATACAAGTATTATTACTATTAGGGCTGTATAATTATGCTACAGAGTGGGGGGTGTTTTGTTTACAACCAGGTAATTAATAATTATAACATATTATTATTATAATAAATATCCCTATTATACAAACAGAGGGGTTTGTGTATCAGTCTCCCTATCACGTGACACCACTGGCATCCTCTCCATCTTTCTTCACCCCTCTGGTTGCCATAGAGATAAGCCGCGGTCCCAATCCAAGATGGCGGCGGGTGGGAGTCACGTGGTGGCTTCGGAGGCGGTGGAGGGGGGTTGCAGAACGCGCATGCGCAGAACCGGCGGTGTCTGCAGCACTGACAGTGATCCTGCTGTTGATTGTCACATCAGTTGTTCACCCGCATCCTCCGCGCTTGTCCTGTGGGCCCTGATTAGTGCTCACTGCGTCCCCTCCCCGACCCGCACGCCAAGCTGCCCACCCGTGCCCCCTCTGCCCCTGTATCTGCTCCCTCAGCCCCTAGGCGTCCCATGTCCTTGAGCAGAGCAGCCATCATCTGAGCAGCTGCAGCATCACCAGGGCATCTGTGCACAGCCCCACACCCAGGGGTTACTGCACCTCACCCACCCCGGGTAACTGAATCTCCTACTCAGGGTTAACTGATCCTACCCTATCCAAGGGTAACTCCAGCAGGACCCCAAACCCAGGGTTAATTACAGCTGAACCCCCAACTCAGGGGTAACTGGAGCATGGAGGGAGGTGCCTATGGAGCTGGCAAGGCTGGAGGAGCCTTTGACCCTCAGACTTTCATCAGACAGCCCCACACAATTCTCAGGATGGTGTCTTGGGTGAGTGCATGGCCATCATGGGCAGGCTCAGCCAGTCCTGTGAGGGTTAGAGCTGGGGAATGATATTTCACCTACAGGGTCCTTGGGATCATGTGTGTGTCACTGTGCTTTTGTACATAGTTTATAAGAAATCCCTGCCTATGTGTGTGATCTGATAAGGGAATCCTGAATTGTCCAATGTCTAGCTTTGTATGGGATCTGATAAGGGAATCCTGAATTGTCCAATGTCTAGCTTTGTATGGGATCTGATAAGGGAATCCTGAATTGTCCAATGTCTAGCTTTGTATGGAATCAGTTAATGACATGAAAGGGTATTCTGTTTATTAGTGCACATAGCATGTGCTAAGGGAATCTTACCTTTACTAACATCATTTTACTGTGCATGTGATCTGATAAGGGAATCCTGTATGTACTTGCATTTAGCTGTGCATGTGATCTGATAAGGGAATCCTGTATGTACTAGCATTTAGCTGTGCATGTGATCTGATAAGGGAATCCTGTATGTACTAGCATTTAGCTGTGCATGTGATCTGATAAGGGAATCCTGTATGTACTAGCATTTAGCTGTGCATGTGATCTGATAAGGGAATCCTGTATGTACTAGCATTTAGCTGTGCATGTGATCTGATAAGAGAATCCTGTATGTGCTAACATCTAGCTGTGCAAGTGATCTGATAATGGAATCCTGTATGTACTAGCATTTAGCTGTGCATGTGATCTGATAAGGGAATCCTATATGAGTTAGCATCTCGCTGTGCATGTGATCTGACAAGGGAATTCTATCTGAGTTAGCATCTCGCTGTGCATGTGATCTGATAACGGAATCCTATCTGAGTTAGCATCTCGCTGTGCATGTGATCTGACAAGGGAATCCTATCTGAGTTAGCATCTAGCTGTGCTTGTGATCTGATAAGGGAATCTTACCTGTGCTAACATCTAGCATGTGATCTGATAATGGAATCCTATATGAGTTGGCATTTAGCTGTGCATGTGATCTGATAAGGGAATCTTACCTGTGCTAACATCTAGCTGTGCATGTGATCTGATAAAGGAATCCTACCTGTACTAACATCTAGCTCTGCATGTGATCTGATAAGGGAATCCTACCTGTACTAACATCTAGCTCTGCATGTGATCTGCTAAGGGAATCCTACCTGTACTAACATCTAGCTTTGCATGTGATCTGATAAGGGAATCCTGTGCTAACATTTAGCTGTGCATGCGATCTGATAAGGGAATCCTGCATGTACTAGTATTTAGCTGTGCATGTGATCTGATAAGGGAATCTTATCTGTACTTTTATCTAGCTGTGCATGTGATCTGTTAAGTGAATCATATTTGTGCTAACATCTAGCTGTGCATGTGATCTGTTAAAGTGATCTGATAAAGGGGTCATTTCTTCTAGAATCTAGGTATGTATTTTAATGTTATTTGATCAGGGGATTATTTCTGCTAGCATCTAACTGTGCATGAGATCTATTATTAGAACCTGATAAAATAATTATTTGTGCTAGAATATCAGTGTTTATGAGATGTGTAAATGGGATCTAATTAGAGGATACTTTCTGCTTGCATCTAGGTGTGTATGAGATCTGTTGATGGGATCTGCTCAGATGATCCTTTCTGCTAGCATCTATGTGTGTATGAGATCTATTAATTTGATTTTAGGGAATTCCTGCTAGCTTCTAGGTATGTGTGCAATTTCTTAAGTGGATTTAATAAGGGAAGTCTTTCTCTATTAGCATCTAGGTATACATGAGATCTGATAAGGGAATCATATCTGTACTAGCACCTAACCATGCAAGTAATCGGTTTAGTTGATTTAATAAGTGAGTCTTCTCACTGTACATGAGATCTGTTATTGTAATTTTAATAAGGGAATTGTGTCTGCTAGCATGTTAGTGTGTATCTGATATGGGAATCTTCTGTACTGATATTTAAGTATGCACAAGATCTGTTAATTTGATTTAATAGGGGAAACCTCTGCTAGCTTCTAGGTATGAGTGGATTTAATAAGGGAATCTGCTCTCTGCTAGCATCTAGGTTAGCAGTTGATCTTTTAATAGAATATGATAAGAAATGTGTAACATTGCTAACATCTAGGTTTATATAGATCTGTTAATTTGACCCATTAAGGGAGGCCCCTCTGCTAGCTTCTAGATTGTGTGTGATCTATTGAGTTAATTTAATAAGGCAGTGTTCTCCCCGGGACCTTTTTATCGGATACACCACCCAGCTGATTTTACTGACCACCAGGCAAAATAGTTAAGTATAATTAAATACATTTATGTTAAATTATGCAATTAATGTGTGCTTTGGATAGCTGAAAATTATATAATATTAGAAAATATTACTCTGCCCCCACCCGGCTACTTTATAATGCCACCCGCTGGCAACATTTTCTGTGTAGAACACTGTAAGAGTATTCTCTCTTATAAGGCAATTCTAGTGTCTATGTCTGTATGAGATCTATTAATGTTATGTAGGGGGTCTTATCTTCATCTAGACATGTAGAAGATCTGTTAGTGGGATCTGATAAGGGAATTATGTCTCTCCTAATCTCCAGGTGTACATGAGATCTGTTAATATGATCTGACATTGGAATCCTCTCTCTAAAAATGTGTTAATGGCATCTGGTTAAGGAATCCTATCTCTGACACAAGCTAGGTGTGTGTGAGGCCTGCTAATGGGATCTGCTGCTGGGATCTTGTTAAGGAATCATATCTCTGACAGCATCTAGGTGTGCATGAGATCTGCTAATGGGATCTAGTTAAGGAATCTTATTTATGACAGCAGCTAGGAGTGCATGATATCCGCAAGTGGGATCTGGTTAAGGAACACTTTCTCTGACAGCAGCTAGGCTTGCCTGAGATCTGCTAATGGGATCTGGTTAAGGGATCCTATATCTGACAGCAGCTAGGTGTGCATGAGATCTGCTAATTGGATCTGGTTAAGGAATCTTATCTCTGACACAAGCTAGGTGTGTGTCAGGCCTGCTAATGGGATCTTGTTAAGGAATCATATCTCTGACAGCATCTAGGTGTGCATGAGATATGCTAATGGGATCTGGTTAAGGAATCTTATTTATGACAGAAGCTAGGCGTGCATGATATCCGCAAGTAGGATCTGGTTAAGGAACACTTTCTCTGACAGCAGCTAGGTGTACATGAGATCTGCTAATGGGATCTGGTTAAAGAATCTTATTTATGACAGAAGCTAGGCGTGCATGATATCCGCAAGTGGGATCTGGTTAAGGAACACTTTCTCTGACAGCAGCTAGGTGTACATGAGATCTGCTAATGGGATCTGGTTAAGGAATCCTATCTCTGACAGCAGCTATGCTTGCATGAGATCTGCTAATTGGATCTGGTTAAGGGATCCTATCTCTGACAGCAGCTAGTTGTGCAAGATATCTGCTAATAGGCTCTGGTTAAGGAATCCTCTCTCTGACAGCAGCTAGGTGTGCATGAGATCTGCTAATGGGATCTGGTTAAGGTATCCTCTCTCTGACAGCAGCTAGGTGTGCATGAGATCTGCTAATAGGCTCTGGTTAAGGAATCCTCTCTCTGACAGCAGCTAGGTGTGCATGAGATCTGCTAATAGGCTCTGGTTAAGGAATCCTCTCTCTGACAGCAGCTAGGTGTGCATGAGATCTGCTAATGGGATCTGGTTAAGGGATCCTATCTCTGACAGCAGCTAGGTGTGCAAGATATCTGCTAATAGGCTCTGGTTAAGGAATCCTCTCTCTGACAGCAGCTAGGTGTGCAAGATATCTGCTAATAGGCTCTGGTTAAGGAATCCTCTCTCTGACAGCAGCTAGGTGTGCATGAGATCTGCTAAGTGGATCTGGTTAAGGAATCCTCTCTCTGACAGCAGCTAGGTGTGCAAGATATCTGCTAATAGGCTCTGGTTAAGGAATCCTCTCTCTGACAGCAGCTAGGTGTGCAAGATATCTGCTAATAGGCTCTGGTTAAGGAATCCTCTCTCTGGCAGCAGCTAGGTGTGCATGAGATCTGCTAAGTGGATCTGGTTAAGGAATCCTCTCTCTGACAGCAGCTAGGTGTGCATGAGATCTATTCTTAGGATCTGGTTTAGGGATGCTATCTTTGACAGCAGTTAGGTGTACATGGGATCTGGTAAAGGGATCCCATCTCTGACAGCAGCTAGGTGTGCATGAGATCTGTTAATGGGATCTGGTTAAGGGATCCTATCTCTGACAGCACCCAGGTGTGTATGAGATCTGCTAATGGGATCTGGTTATGGGAAATTAACTATATGCACATGATTTGTTATGGGAATCTGATAAGGCAGTGCCTATGTATGCATGGGATCTGTCAAATGGTCCGTAAACACCATGAGATTGTAATGTAATGTTTAGTTATGTTCAGTAAAACAACTTTACAGTATATTTTTTATTTATTTATTTTGTCCTGTTTTCCTGTAATTTAGCTTTGGTAACTGCAGATCACAACAGGTAATGCCACTGCTGATGTCACACGGCTAACCCTGCTACATACATGCCTCTAATTGGCAGAAATACTCCACTGAATTAACCCATTGACTACATAGGCAAAAGTAATGAAAGTGACAAATCTCTGCTCTTCTAATACAGCAGTGATTAAACTCTTAAATGCACATGCGATAATTAATTAACTCATTGTCTACCACTGACAAAGGCAATGAGGTGTGAAATGACTGCTGTATACTAGAGCATTGATTAAACTGATTGTGTTAAATGCACATGTAACAGTGAATAAGCCTAGTGACTACCTCTGACAAAGGCAATGAGGTGTGAAATGACTGCTGTATACTAGAGCCTTGATTAAACTGATTGTGTGAAATGCACATGTAACAGTGAATAAGCCTAGTGACTACCTCTGACAAAGGCAATGAGGTGTGAAATGACTGCTGTATACTAGAGCATTGATTAAACTGTGTGAAATGCACATGTAACAGTGAATAAGCCTAGTGACTACCTCTGACAAAGGCAATGAGGTGTGAAATGACTGCTGTATACTAGAGCATTGATTAAACTGTGTGAAATGCACATGTAACAGTGAATAAGCCTAGTGACTACCTCTGACAAAGGCAATGAGGTGTGAAATGACTGCTGTATACTAGAGCATTGATTAAACTGTGTGAAATGCACATGTAACAGTGAATAAGCCTAGTGACTACCTCTGACAAAGGCAATGAGGTGTGAAATGACTGCTGTATACTAGAGCCTTGATTAAACTGTGTGAAATGCACATGTAACAGTGAATAAGCCTAGTGACTACCTCTGACAAAGGCAATGAGGTGTGAAATGACTGCTGTATACTAGAGCATTGATTAAACTGATTGTGTTAAATGCACATGTAACAGTGAATATGCCTAGTGACTACCTCTGACAAAGGCAATGAGGTGTGAAATGACTGCTGTATACTAGAGCCTTGATTAAACTGATTGTGTGAAATGCACATGTAACAGTGAATAAGCCTAGTGACTACCTCTGACAAAGGCAATGAGGTGTGAAATGACTGCTGTATACTAGAGCATTGATTAAACTGATTGTGTTAAATGCACATGTAACAGTGAATAAGCCTAGTGACTACCTCTGACAAAGGCAATGAGGTGTGAAATGACTGCTGTATACTAGAGCATTGATTAAACTGATTGTGTTAAATGCACATGTAACAGTGAATAAGCCTAGTGACTACCTCTGACAAAGGCAATGAGGTGTGAAATGACTGCTGTATACTAGAGCATTGATTAAACTGATTGTGTGAAATGCACATGTAACAGTGAATAAGCCTAGTGACTACCTCTGACAAAGGCAATGAGGTGTGAAATTACTGCTGTATACTTGAGCCTTGATTAAACTGATTGTGTGAAATGCACATGTAACAGTGAATAAGCCTAGTGACTACCTCTGATAAAGACAATGAGGTGTGAAATGGCTGCTGTATACTAGAGCCTTGATTAAACTGATTGTGTGAAATGCACATGTAACAGTGAATAAGCCTAGTGACTACCTCTGACAAAGACAATGAGGTGTGAAATGGCTGCTGTATACTAGAGCCTTGATTAAACTGATTGTGTGAAATGCACATGTAACAGTGAATAATCCTATTGACTACCTCTGACAAAGGCAATGAGGTGTGAAATGACTGCTGTATACTAGAGCATTGATTAAACTGATTGTGTGAAATGCACATGTAACAGTGAATAAGCCTAGTGACTACCTCTGACAAAGGCAATGAAGGTGTGAAATCATTGCTGTATAATACAACAGTGATTAAACCCCTTGACTGGCAGAAGTGCAGATGCAGCAGTGAGTTCAGATGTAACCTTGTGGTCTCACAGTGGCTGAGTCTTCTGTAGCTGGCAGTACTGTCACATGCACCATGATCACAATGGCTATGCTCAATATGCCATGTGCAATTCATATGGTCATGTGGCGATAGAATGGCTATGGGGTAGCAGGGCAGACCGGTCTCTGTATTTGTCTAGTAGCATCGTGACCCTGCAAGAGCCGTTTTTCTGTTATATTGTATTACTCAGGGTCTTTAGTGATTCAGACATCAGTTAAATTGGAATGAGTGAGAAAACAAAGCTCTATACTGCACTATAAATATTTAAAGGGACATAAAATCTATTTTTTTTTCTTTCATGATTCAGATAGAGCAGCAGTTTTAATCAACTTTCCAATTTATAGAAACATAGAAACATAGATATTGACGGCAGATAAGAGCCATAGGCCCAGCAAGTCTGCCCGACCTTACCTAACAGTATAAACTTATCTAGTTCGTAGGATAGCCTTATGCTTGTCCCATGCATTTTTAAAGTCCCCCACAGTGTTTGTTGCTACTACCTCTTGAGGAACTTTATTTCTGTAAAGAAGTGCTTCCTCAAATTACTCCTGAATCTACTACCCTTTAGCTTGAGCTCATGACCCCTTGTTCTTGAATTTTCCATTTTATGTAAAATACCCACAGCCTCAGTTTTACTAAACCCTTTAATGTACTTGAAAGTTGCTATCATATCACCTCTTTCCCTTCTCTCCTCTAAGCTATACATATTTAGGTCATTGAGCCTATCTTGGTAAGTTTTATTTTTTAGACCATGTACCATTTTGGTAGCCTTCCTTTGCACAGATTCAAGTTTGTTAATATCCTTCTGAAGATATGGCCTCCAGAACTGCACACAATACTCAAGATGAGGCCTAACTAATGATCTATAAAGTGGCATAAGAACCTTACTATTTCTACTGCAAATACCTCTACCAATACATCCAAGCATTCTGCTAGCCTTACTCGCTGCATTACTACATTGTTTACTAAGTTTTAAATCATCTGAAATAATAATTCCCAAGTCCTGTTCCTCATCTGTAACAGTCAGTAAAGTGTCATTGAGTCTGTAATTAACATTTGGATTTTTCTTCCCTAAATGCATTAATTTACACTTTGCTGTGTTAAACTTTAGATCCCAGTCGTTTGTCCAATCCTCCAATTGTTGTATATCACTTCTCATTTTGTCTACCCCCCCTGGAACATCCACTCTGTTGCAAATTTTTGTATCATCTGCAAAGAGACATACTTTCCCCTGTAGCCCTTTGCTGATATCGCAGATAAATATGTTAAACAAAACAGGCCCCAGAACTGACCCCTGAGGAACACCACTAGTAACAGCCCCCTCTGCTGAATGAACTCCATTTACTAAGACACTTTGTTTTCTGTCCTTAAGCCAGCATTCCACCCAGTTCACAATTTTTGAATCTAGACCAAGGAGATATAGTTTGTGAATAAGTTTATTGTGTGGGACGGTGTCAAATGCGTTGCTGAAATCTAGATATGCTACATCAACTGCTCCACCCTTGTCTAATACTTTTGTTACATAATCAAAGAAGTCAATTAGATTAGTCTGACATGATCTCCCTGAAGTAAAACCATGCTGATTTTGGTCCTCTAAATTGTTTGTCTTTATGTAAGTCATAATTCTTTCTTTTAAGAGGCTTTCCATTAATTTCCCTACTACTGAAGTTAAACTAACTGGCCTGTAGTTGCCAGATTCTTCTCTACTGCCCTTTTTATGAAGAGGTATTACATTTGCTATTCTCCAATCATCTGGGACAGCTCCTGTTAATAGTGACTGATTAAACAGATCAGTTAATGGGACAGTTAGCACTGATCGAAGTTCTTTTAAAACCCTTGGATGAATATTATCAGGACCCACTGCCTTTGTAACATTTACTTTTGATAATGCTAACAAAACCTCATCCTCTGTAAAAAGATTACTGTTAAGCTTGTTTCTATTTTTCATAGCATCCCTTAATGTAGACATTGTATCTTCACAATCTTTTGTGAAAACAGAACAGAAGTAATCATTGAGACAGTCTGCAATCTGCTTATCTCCTTCTATTATTCTACCATCAACTGATTTCAATTTTACTATTCCTACCTTATTTTTTCTTCTTTCACTGATATATCTAAAGAATGTTTTGTCCCCATGTTTTACTGACTGTGCTATCTTCTCTTCTGCATGAGCTTTAACCTTCCTAATTAACTGCTTAGTCTTTTTTTGTTGGAGTCTCCATATTTTCATATCATCATCTGCTTGTGTGTGTCTGTAATTTTTATAAGCTATCTTTTTTGTCTTAACAGCATGTGCTACTTCTTTGGAAAACCAAATTGGTTTCCGCTTTCTTTTACTTTTACAGACATGTCTAATACAGTGTGCGGTTGCATCTAAAATGGCTCCTTTCACAAATTCCCACTGTTCTTGAACCCCTGTAAGAAGAGTTTTCCCCTTTAAATAGTTTTTTAGATATTCTTCCATTAATGAAAAATCTGCCGTCCTAAATTCTAAAACTTTTGTTTTAGTCTGGGTGGACAGTTCCTGCACGTGAATACTAAACCAAACAGATTGATGATCACTGGATCCTAAGTTCTCACCTACAGACACATCTGAAACTGTATCACTGTTTGTAAGTATTAGATCTAATATAGCTTCCTTACGAGTTGGTTCCTTGACTAATTGCTCAAGTGATTCCCCTAGCAGAGATTCAAGAATATACCTGCTTCTAGCCGACCTAGCAGAAGGAATCTTCCAGTCTATATCTGGCAAATTAAAGTCCCCCAGTACTATAACCTTACCCTTCATGGTCATTTTGGTTATTTCTTCTAATAACAGATTGTCCAGTTTTTCATCCTGCAATGGAGGCCTATATACAACCCCTATTCTAAAAACATTTTTATCTCCAATTTCCAAAGTCACCCAAATACTTTCCACCTCATCATTTGTTCCTACAATTTCAGTAACCTTTATATTTTCATTTACATACAAAGCAACTCCTCCACCTTTCTTCCCTACTCTGTTCTTTTTAAATAACCTGTATCCAGGTATGACTATGTCCCAGTCATGCAAATCATTGTACCATGTTTCTGTTATAGCTACTAAATCCAAGTTGTCCCTAGTCATTATTGAAATGAGTTCAGGTAATTTATTTCCTAAGCTGCGAGCATTTGTGCTCATGGCACGAAGAATTTACTTCTGTTATCAAATTTGCTTCATTCTCTTGGTATCCTTTGTTGAAGGTGCATCAATGCACTACTGGGAGCTGTACTAGTCACTACTACTGGGTCACTAGAGTGTGCAGCCAATGGGTGTGTAGAATATAACAGTGTTTCTAACGTACTGAAAAGCAAACAATTTCAGAATGGAATTACAGAAAAAGGGGACAAAATAATACAGAGGTTTTTATATATATATATATATATATATATATATATATATATATATATATATATATATACATACACATATACTGTAGGATTTATCATTTTATATTACCATCTCAAAGTGTTTAATGTCCCTTTTAAGACACTTAAATTCACTTCCCCTTCTTAAAAAAGAATATGTACATATCCTACACTAATGGGTGCTAGCTGCTGATTGGTGCCTGCACACGTGTCTCTTGTGATTGGCTAACTAGATGTGTTCAGCTTGCTGCCAGTAGTGCAATGCCATTCCTTCAGCAAAGGATAACAAGAGAATGAAGCACAATTATTTAAAAAAAAAAAAAAAAAACAAGGAAAGAAGAGGGACTCAATAGCTATTCATACACATATATGTGCTACTCATCTGCAAAATCTCATGCATATAGAAAGCAGAGAACAGTAATTGAACCTATATGAGGCTCCCAGTGGCGCAGGCCCCTGAAGTTAAATGACAAAAATGGTTAAAAGAAAGTCAGTGCGTACATAAACGTACCTGTAAAAAGACAGGGATATCAGCACTCTTTTACAAAAATATTTATTAGGGGACATAGGAGTGAAATGACTTCAGGATTATCACTCCATACAGAAAGTGGGATACTGAACACACACTAGAGGATGAAAAGATCCCACAAACTCACATACAATCAATAAAAAACACACATGTATAAAAATAAGTGACCGGTCACTAGCAGCAGCTCAGATAAGCAAACGTATAGTGCGCATGTAAGTATAGAAAAGCACCTATAAAGGATATGACGGCTACACCCATCTGACACCTGTAACCCCTAGATATAACACAGGGCAGATATATCCGGGATCTAAGCTGCCTACGCCTATAAAGTGCAAGTAAAAAGGTAAATACAAATAACGGAGCACAAGAGTAAGTAAAGTAGGCATGAAAATAGAAACGTGAGGCACTTAGTCCACTACACCCCTGCTAACCACTGGACTCCTGTATATGACACTGGGATTTATGCCAGAGCAGTTTATACCCCGGGGATCTAAGTGTCAAAGTATTACTCACTAGTAAGCTTAATAGGACATGTTGGGAAACAACAAGTGCAATGTAATAAACATCAAATGGAATAGATATACAGCATTCAGTGTTAACTGCTAAATTTATAGATAATCCAGAATAATGCACACGTGTGACAACACGTTAGAGATATCTATGCTTCCCAAAGTCATATGCCTGAAAAATATCACGTTGAAAAGTTAAAAGGTATCGCAGAGTCTGTGCAAGCACGGCATGAGCATGCCCCCAGATCACTCACGATTAGGACCTTTGCGAGGAATATATCCAGGTCGATTCTTTTCCCAATGCATTTGCTGCCAATACAGCCAATAATACAGCCAATGCTGCTTCCAATACTTCTGCTGCCAATTACAGCGTATTTTAGATCCTTCGCTCCAAAGTTCAAGGTTCTACAAACAGCGTAGAATAACTCCATCTGCTGCCATGTGACTCGGCCAACCAAAGCCGACGTACATTTCACACTCGCGTCATCAACTAGGCGGGCCTTCCTCAGGGTTGTTACATCTATGCACGTACCAGTTTAAGTACTCTCGTCTTGATTCTGCCCACCAGATGGTGAAGTTTGTGAACATTTAAAAAAAAGAGTTTATATATTATATATACATGCAACTTTTTATCTGTTACTTTCTTCTATATACACCAAACTTCAGTCATGGTATAAACATATATACAGAGAGAATCTCGGTTAATTATCTGCAACCTTCCCTTATATGTTTTGTGGAGGGTCCCAAAGCTTTACAATTTTAGTTTGTAGATTAAATGGAACTGAAACTGAAGCCTGACAGATACATTTCTTTATCTGACATACTCACTTGTCACCTCATGTAAAGGTTGTTAGATCAGATGGTAACTCATGGGCGGGACCTCTACTCTTTATCATTCATGTAACTCTCTTTTTGTAACACACACATTTCTTTATCTCACATACTCACTTGTCACCTCATGTAAAGGTTGTTGGATCAGATGGTAACTCATGGGCGGGACCTCTACTCTTTATCATTCATGTAACTGTCTTTTTGTAACACACACATTTCTTTATCTCACATACTCACTTGTCCTGTAGGTCACCTTATCTAAAGGTTGTTGGATCAGATGGTAACTCATGGGCGGGACCTCTACTCTTTATCATTCATGTAACTGTCTTTTTCTAACAGGCACATTTCTTTATCTCGCATACACACTTGTCCTGTAGGTCACCTTATCTAAAGGTTGTTAAATCGCATGGCAACTCATGGGCGGGACCTCTACTCTTTATCATTCATGTAACTGTCTTTTTGTAACACGCACATTTCTTTATCTCACATACCCACTTGTCCTGTAGGTCACCTTATCTAAAGGTTGTTAGATCAGATGGTAACTCATGGGCGGGACCTCTACTCTTTATCATTCATGTAACTTTCGTTTTGTAACACACACATTTCTTTATCTCGCATAATCACTTGTCCTGTAAGGTCATCTTATCTAAAGGTTGTTAGATCAGATGGTAACTCATGGGCGGGACCTCTACTCTTTATCATTCATGTAACTGTCTTTTTGTAACACACACATTTCTTTATCTCACATACTCACTTGTCCTGTAGGTCATCTTATCTAAAGGTTGTTAGATCAGATGGTAACTCATGGGCGGGACCTCTACTCTTTATCATTCATGTAACTGTCTTTTTGTAACACACACATTTCTTTATCTCACATACTCACTTGTCCTGTAGGTCACCTTATCTAAAGGTTGTTAGATCAGATGGTAACTCATGGGCGGGACCTCTACTCTTTATCATTCATGTAACTGTCTTTTTCTAACAGGCACATTTCTTTATCTCACATACTCACTTGTCACCTCATGTAAAGGTAGTTAGATCAGATGGTAACTCATGGGCGGGACCTCTACTCTTTATCATTCATGTAACTGTCTTTTTGTAACACACACATTTCTTTATCTCACATACTCACTTGCCCTGTAGGTTACCTTATCTAAAGAAACAAAAGAGAAAGAAGACAGTTTTCAGCACTCAAAAGTAGTCTATTATTAGAGACCAATTACTGCCTAAAGACAGGAAGAGACCGGAGTAGGGAGAGTAATAAAACTTAACTTTTACTAATTATCAGGTTAAAAATATATATATGTAACACAAAGTGTGAATATCAAACTAAAGTGTTTAAAACTTAGAATAAAATTATGTATATGTGATACATAATGAGTTAGCAGCCAGAGAGCCCCAATAATGTCCCACAAATTGACAAGTTAATTCTGAACAGTCACACAGTGCAACGCGAACCAATACAAGGAGCTCACGGATTGTATAAGGAAACTATCTAAAAAAGGGGATTGACCCCATCACAAATTATCCTAGTCTATACAATACTGGAGCTCTAGGTAAGCGTAGCTCTGTGTGGCTGTAAATACAATACAAATTAGAAGGAGGACAAAGCCTACATATATCAGTAAAGACATTTGTTCAGACAGAATTATAAGGTGGCAAGGGCTAACACAATACGCCTGATGCGCATTTCGCCGCTAGCATGGCTTTGTCCCCAGTGAAACCCCATGTTGTGTGGCTTTAACCTTTTTTTTTTTTTTTTTTTATTCTCTCCATTTTTAGGGGGCTTAGTGTAGTTCAAGACCACCGCCATCTGTATCTCCTAAGGGAGCTGAGATTGAAGGGTTTGAATACCCCCCCATGTATTTCCCCTGCAGCTACTGTGACTCTGCCCCTTTGTGACGTCACCACACATTTGTGGCAATATTACTGTCACTCCCACTGAAGGCTAACCCCCAGAGACAGAACTTTTTTTCACTTTCTGCGATGAGATTTTTTTAGTGAAAATTTTTCTGCAGGTCATTTTTAAATAAAATAAAATAGTAAATTTGTCAGTTACACTAAAGCACTAGATCAATTGCAATGTGTTGGGTAACTGTAGAATAAAAGCAATATTTAAAGTTGTCTAATCTACTGCAGTAGTTTAAAATTGCATTGCAAATTAGCTGCAGACAAAAAAAGTAATTGTAAAATGTCTCTTGAGTTAATTTGTTTCCTTTTCTCTTAGTCTAACATATAAATGTAGTAATTCAAAAGGTGCATTGCTCATACGAACATCTTACATTCAGAGGAAAACAGCTTAGCAGACTGTGAAAAGCTAGGGAACGAGCTTGCAAAAATCTCAGAGACAGACAACAATCAATGCACTGCTGCTTTGCAGCACTACTGCATATTTGACTGTTGTCTTCAAACAGCACTTTGCTCTGGATGCACTGAGGCCTATTTATCAAGCCGTCAACCGCAAATACGCTGGAATTCCGCAGCGTAATTGTGGCAAGCTTTATTCGCCTCATTTATCAAAGCCTACAGACCGGCAAAAGTAGAAATTTGTGACGTAACATACGATCTGCCGGTCTCAGTCCGACACAAATCGATGCTTACTTCACTACAGGTGTTCCAAATGCAAATTCGGCACTATCTGACTACTTTTGCTAGTTAACAAATTTCTACCAGGTACGCTCGCCACTATTCCAGCCCAGCGTACCTGGTTTTCAATCCGCCGCCCTGGAGGCGGTGGATGCCATAGGAATCAATGGGAGTCTGAAAGCAGCGAAAGCTCATGTTCGCTGCTGCCCGATATCCCATCGATTCCTATGGGAGAATAAAAGTTATGTTTACACCTAACACCCTAACATGTACCCCGAGTCTAAACACCCCTAATCTTCTGCCCCTACACCGCCGCCACCTACAGTATACTTATTAACCCCTAATCTGCCGTGGACTCCGGGAGAGTTGGGATAGGGGTTAATAACATAATGTTGGTGGCTGCGGTGTAGGGGGGCAGCAGATTAGGGGTTAATAACATAATGTAGGTGGCGGCGGTGTAGGGGGCAGCAGATTAGGGGTTAATAACATAATGTAGGTGGCGGTGGGCTCCGGGAGTGGCGGAATAGGGGTTAATAACTTTATTAGAGTGGTGGTGGGCTCCGGGAGCGGCGGGATAGGGGTTAAACAGTTTAGTATAGTGTGGGTGTTTAGTGACAGTATACAAATAAAGCTGTGAAAAAGCCGAATAGCAGCGAGATCGATGACTGTTAGTTAACAACAGTCCGCTGCTCATCGCCCCGTACTTGGTGCGCAACTTTTTGACAGCTTTTTTGTTAAATATGGAGAGTGTATTCAGGTCCGCGGCCGCGATGCTAGGCGATGTCAGGAGAGCGTATTGGCACCGTCAAATGCAAGTAAGGTGACGGCTTGATAAATAGGCCTCACTGTGTTAAGGAAAACTTATACAATGCAGCCAGAGAACAGCTCTGTTTAAAAAGAACAGCCTAATGTGGAGCAGCACTGAAAAGTTAAAGTGCTATCAGTTCCTGTTCTTTCTGCAGACATGCTGCATTTTCTGCGATGACATCTCAGATCACTCTATGTTCTGCCTTGGGGGGCTAACCTACATACTAATTAATGTCTGGATAAGCATAAGGCTATCCTACGTACTACTTAATGCCTGCGATAAGCATATGGCTATCCTACTTACTACATAATGCCTGGGATAAGCATATGGCTATCCTATGTACTAATTAATGCCTAGGATAAGCATAAGTCTAGCCTACGTACTTATGCCTGGGATAAGCATAAGGCTAACCTACGTACTTATGCCTGGGATAAGCATAAGGCTAGCCTACGTACTTATGCCTGGGATAAGCATAAGGCTAGCCTACTTACTTATTCCTGGGATAAGCATAAGGCTAGCCTACGTACTAATGTCTAGGATAAGCATAAGGCTAGCCTACGTACTTATGCCTGGGATAAGCATAAGGCTAGCCTACGTACTTATGCCTAGGATAAGCATAAGGCTAGCCTACGTACTTATGCCTAGGATAAGCATAAGGCTAGCCTAC
The DNA here is from genome assembly GCF_027579735.1 of Bombina bombina. Classification (NCBI taxonomy): domain Eukaryota; kingdom Metazoa; phylum Chordata; class Amphibia; order Anura; family Bombinatoridae; genus Bombina; species Bombina bombina. The sequence continues at coordinate 420,652,926 of NC_069505.1, forward strand.
GTACTTATGCCTAGGATAAGCATAAGGCTAGCCTACGTACTTATGCCTGGGATAAGCATAAGGCTAGCCTACGTACTTATGCCTACGATAAGATAAGCATAAGGTTAGCCTACGTACTTATGCCTAGGATAAGCATAAGGCTAGCCTACGTACTTATGCCTAGGATAAGCATAAGGCTAGCCTACGTACTTATGCCTGGGATAAGCATAAGGCTAGCCTACGTACTTATGCCTAGGATAAGCATAAGGCTAGCCTACGTACTTATGCCTGGGATAAGCATAAGGCTAGCCTACGTACTAATTAATGCCTGGAGTAAGCATAAGGCTATCCTGCAAACTAATTAAAGGGACACGCAAGTCAAAATTAAACTTTCATTATTCAGATAGAGCATGTAATTTTAAACAACTTTCCAATTTACTTCCATTAACAAAATGTGCACAGTCTTTCTCCAACATTGGTGTGTCCGGTCCACGGCGTCATCCTTACTTGTGGGATATCTCTTCCCCAACAGGAAATGGCAAAGAGTCCCAGCAAAGCTGGCCATATAGTCCCTCCTAGGCTCCGCCCACCCCAGTCATTCTCTTTGCCGTTGCACAGGCAACATCTCCACGGAGATGGTTAAGAGTTTTTTTTTTTTTTTTTGGTGTTTAAATGTAGTTTTTATTCTTCTATCAAGTGTTTGTTATTTTAAAATAGTGCTGGTATGTACTATTTACTCTGAAACAGAAAAGGATGAAGATTTCTGTTTGTGAGAGGAAGATGATTTTAGCAGACAGTAACTAAAATCGATTGCTGTTTCCACACAGGACTGTTCAGATGAAGTAACTTCAGTTGGGGGAAACAGTTAGCATACTTTTCTGCTTAATGTATGACTAGCCATATTTCTAACAAGACCATGTAATGCTGGAAGGCTGTCATTTCCCCTCATGGGGACCGGTAAGCCATTTTCTTAGTCAAACAAACAGAATAAAGGGCTTAACATGGGCTAAAAAACTGGTAGACATTTTTATGGGCTAAATCGATTGCTTTATTTGGGCATTTTATTCATATTTATGCTGACAATTCGCATTTATAAACTTGGGGAACGTTTATTAAACGGCAGGCACTATGTTTGACACCTTTTCCAGTCAGGGGGCCTTCCTAGTTGTAGACTGAGCCTCATTTTCGCGCCATTACTGCGCAGTTGTTTTTTTGAGAGCAGGACATGCAGATGCATGTGTGAGGATCTGAAATTTGCTGGAAAAGCTTCTAGAAGGCGTCAATTGGTATCGTATTCCCCTCTGGGCTTGGTTGGGTCTCGGCAAAGGCTATAGCTGGGACTGTATAGGGGTTAAATTTGTGTGCAATACTCTTAATGCTTTAAGACACTGTGGTGAAATTTTGGTAATTTTTGAACAATTCCTTCATACTTTTTCACATATTCAGTAATAAAGTGTTTTCTGTTTAAAATTTAAAGAGACAGTAACGGTTTTGTTTTAAAACGTTTTTTGTGCTTTGTTGACAAGTTTAAGCCTGTTTAACATGTCTGTGCCTTCGGATAAGCTATGTTCTATATGTATGAAAGCCAATGTGTCTCCCCATTTAAATTTATGTGATAATTGTGCCATAGCGTCCAAACAAAGTAAGGACAGTACTGCCACAGATAATGAAATTGCCCAAGATGATTCCTCAGATGAGGGGAGTAAACATGATACTACATCATCTCCTACTGTGTCTACACCAGTTTTGCCCACACAGGAGGCCCCTAGTACATCTAGTGCGCCAATGCTTATTACCATGCAACAATTAACGGCTGTAATGGATAACTCCATAGCAAATATTTTATCCAAAATGCCTACTTATCAGAGAAAGCGCGATTGCTCTGTTTTAAACACTGAAGAGCAGGAGGGCGCTGATGATAATTGTTCTGTCATACCCTCACACCAATCTGAAGGGGCCATGAGGGAGGTTTTGTCAGATGGGGAAATTTCAGATTCAGGAAAAATTTCTCAACAAGCTGAACCTGATGTTGGTGTTATCTACTCTGGATGATTGTGACAACTTGGTCATTCCAGAGAAATTATGCAAGATGGACAAGTTCCTAGAGGTTCCGGTGCACCCCGACGCTTTTCCTATACCCAAGCGGGTGGCGGACATAGTAAATAAGGAGTGGGAAAAGCCCGGCATACCTTTTGTCCCCCCCCCCCTATATTTAAGAAATTATTTCCTATGGTCGACCCCAGAAAGGACTTATGGCAGACAGTCCCTAAGGTCGAGGGGGCAGTTTCTACTCTAAACAAACGCACTACTATTCCTATCGAAGATAGTTGTGCTTTCAAAGATCCTATGGATAAAAAATTGGAGGGTTTGCTTAAAAAGATTTTTGTACAGCAAGGTTACCTTCTACAACCCATTTCGTGCATTGTTCCTGTCACTACAGCAGCGTGGTTCTGGTTCGAGGAACTAGAAAACTCGCTTAGTAAAGAGACTCCATATGAGGAGGTTATGGACAGAGTTCACGCACTTAAGTTGGCTAACTCTTTTATTTTAGATGCCGCTTTGCAATTAGCTAGATTAGCAGCGAAAATTTCAGGGTTTGCTATCGTGGCGCGCAGAGCGCTTTGGCTAAAGTCTTGGTCAGCGGATGTGTCATCCAAGACAAAATTGCTTAACATCCCTTTCAAAGGTAAAACTCTATTTGGACCAGAATTGAAAGAGATTATTTCAGACATCACTGGGGGAAAGGGCCACGCCCTTCCACAAGATAGTCCTTTCAAGGCCAAAAATAAGTCTAATTTTCGTTCCTTTCGCAACTTCAGGAACGGACCGGCCTCTAATTCTGCATCCTCTAAGCAAGAGGGTAATGCCTCACAACCCAAACCAGCCTGGAAACCGATGCAAGGCTGGAACAAGGGTAAGCAGGCCAAGAAGCCTGCCGCTGCTAACAAAACAGCATGAAGGAGTGGCCCCCGATCCGGGACCGGATCTAGTGGGGGGCAGACTCTCTCTCTTTGCTCAGGCTTGGGCAAGAGATGTTCAGGATCCCTGGGCGCTAGAAATAGTTTCTCAGGGTTATCTCCTGGAATTCAGGAACGGACCGATTGGCTTATGAGACTGCCGGACGGCAGCCTCCTGAAAGAATCACAGCTCACTCCACTAGGGCTATGGCTTCCACATGGGCCTTCAAGAACGAGGCTTCTGTTGACCAGATATGTAAGGCAGCGACTTGGTCTTCACTGCACACTTTTACCAAATTTTACAAATTTGATACTTTTGCTTCTTCGGAGGCTATTTTTGGGAGAAAGGTTTTGCAAGCTGTGGTGCCTTCTGTTTAGGTAACCTGATTTGCTCCCTCCCTTCATCCGTGTCCTAAAGCTTTGGTATTGGTTCCCACAAGTAAGGATGACGCCGTGGACCGGACACACCAATGTTGGAGAAAACAGAATTTATGCTTACCTGATAAATTACTTTCTCCAACGGTGTGTCCGGTCCACGGCCCGCCCTGGTTTTTTAATCAGGTCTGATGAATTATTTTCTCTAACTACAGTCACCACGGTACCATATGGTTTCTCCTATATATATTTCCTCCTGTCCGTCGGTCGAATGACTGGGGTGGGCGGAGCCTAGGAGGGACTATATGGCCAGCTTTGCTGGGACTCTTTGCCATTTCCTGTTGGGGAAGAGATATCCCACAAGTAAGGATGACGCCGTGGACCGGACACACCGTTGGAGAAAGTAATTTATCAGGTAAGCATAAATTCTGTTTTTTATATTTAAACTTTTTGAGTCTCCAGCTCCTACTGAGCATGTGCAAGAATTCACAGCATATACGTATTTGCATTTGTGATTGGCTGATGGCTGTCACATGGTACATGTATGCATTTGTGATTGGCTGATGGTTGTCACATGGTACAGGAGGAGTGGAAATATAACTTTTAAAATTGTCAGGAAAAAAAATCTACTACTCGTTTGAAGTTCAGACTAAGTGCTATTGCATTGTCTTGTTATCTTGCATTTGTTGATTATGCAAATCTACTGTGATGACTGGTCCTTTAATGCCTGGGATAAGCATAAGGCTATCCTACATACTAATTAATGCCTGGGATAAGCATAAGGCTATACAGCATACTAATTAATGCATGGGATAAGCATAAAGCTATCCTACATACTAATTAATGTCCGGGATAAGCATAAGGCTATACAGCATACTAATTAATGCATGGGATAAGCATAAAGCTATCCTACATACTAATTAATGCCTGGGATAAGCATACAGCTATCCTATGTACTAATTAATGTCTGGGATAAGCATAATGCTATCCTACGTACTTATGCCTGGGATAAGCATAAGGCTAGCCTATGTAAGAATTAATGCCTGGTGTAAGCATAAGGCTATCCTATATACCAATTATGCCTGGGATAAGCATAAGGCTATACAGCATACTAATTAATGCATGGGATAAGCATAAAGCTATCCTACGTACTAATTAATGCCTGGGATAAGCATACGGCTATCCTATGTACTAATTAATGTCTGGGATAAGCATAATGCTATCCTACGTACTTATGCCTGGGATAAGCATAAGGCTAGCCTATGTAAGAATTAATGCCTGGTGTAAGCATAAGGCTATCCTACATACTAATTAATGCCTGGGATAAGCATAAGACTATCCTATATACTAATTAATGCCTGGGATAAGCATAAAGCTATCCTACATACTAATTAATGTCCGGGATAAGCATAAGGCTATACAGCATACTAATTAATGCATGGGATAAGCATAAAGCTATCCTACGTACTAATTAATGCCTGGGATAAGCATACGGCTATCCTATGTACTAATTAATGTCTGGGATAAGCATAATGCTATCCTACGTACTTATGCCTGGGATAAGCATAAGGCTAGCCTATGTAAGAATTAATGCCTGGTGTAAGCATAAGGCTATCCTACATACTAATTAATGCCTGGGATAAGCATAAGACTATCCTACATACTAATTAATGCCTGGGATAAGCATAAAGCTATCCTACATACTAATTAATGTCCGGGATAAGCATAAGGCTATCATACGTACTAATTACTGCCTGGTATAAGCATAAGGCTATCCTACATACTAATATAATATCCGGGATAAGCATAAGGCTATCATACGTACTAATTGCTGCGTCGGATAAGCATAAGGCTATCATACATACTAACTAATGCCTGGAATAAGCATAAGGCTATCCTACGTACTAATATAATGTCCGGGATAAGCATAAGGCTATCCTTCGTACTAATATAATGTCCGGGATAAGCATAATGCTAATATGCGTACTAATTGCTGCGTGGGATAAGCATAAGGCTATCTTACATACTAATATAATGTCTGGGATAAGCATAAGGCTATCATACGTACTAATTACTGCCTGGGATAAGCATAAGGCTATCCTATTTACTAATATAATGTCCGGGATAAGCATAAGGCTATCATAAGTACTAATTACTGCCTGGGATAAGCATAAGGCTATCCTACATACTAATATAATGTCCGGGATAAGCATAATGCTATCCTACGTACTAATATAATGTCCGGGATAAGCATAAGGCTATCCTACATACTAATTAATGCCTGGGATAAGCATAAAGCTATCCTACATACAAATTAATGTCCGGGATAAGCATAACGCTATCATATGTACTAACTAATGCCTGGAATAAGCATAAGGCTATCCTACATACTAATATAATGTCTGGGGTAAGCATAAGGCTATCATACGTACTAATTACTGCCTGGTATAAGCATAAGGCTATCCTACATACTAATATAATGTCCGGGGTAAGCATAAGGCTATCATATGTACTAATTATTGCCTGTGATAAGCATAAGGCTATCCTACATAGTAATATAATGTCCGGGATAAGCATAAGGCTATCCTACATACTAATATAATGTCCGGGATAAGCATAAGGCTATCATACATACTAACTAATGCCTGGAATAAGCATAATGCTATCCTACGTACTAATATAATGTTCGGGATAAGCATAAGGCTATCCTTCGTACTAATATAATGTCTGGGATAAGCATAAGGCTATCATACAAACTAATTACTGCCGGGGATAAGCATAAGGCTATCCTACGTACTAATATAATGTCCGGGATAAGCATAAGGCTATCATACGTACTAATTACTCCCTGGGATAAGCATAAGGCTATCCTACATACTAATATTTTGTCCAGGATAAGCATAAGGCTATCATACGTACTAACTAATGCCCGGAATAAGCATAAGGCTATCCTACATACTAATATTTTGTCCAGGATAAGCATAAGGCTATCATACGTACTAACTAATGCCCGGAATAAGCATAAGGCTATCCTACATACTAATATTATGTCCGGGATAAGCATAAGGCTATCATACGTACTAACTAATTCCTGGAATGAGCATAAGGCTATCCTACATACTAATATAATGTCCGGGGTAAGCATAAGGCTAACATACGTACTAATTAATGCCTGGTATAAGCATAAGGCTATCCTACATACTAATATAATGCTCGGGTAAGCATAAGGCTATCCTACGTACTAATATAATATCCGGGTTTACCATAAAGCTATCCTACATACTAATTTAATGTCCAGGATAAGCATAAGGCTATCATATGTACTAACTAATGCCTGGAATAAGCATAAGACTATCCTACATACTAATATTTTGTCCAGGATAAGCATAAGGCTATCATACGTACTAACTAATGCCCGGAATAAGCATAAGGCTATCCTACATACTAATATTATGTCCGGGATAAGCATAAGGCTATCATACGTACTAACTAATTCCTGGAATGAGCATAAGGCTATCCTACATACTAATATAATGTCCGGGGTAAGCATAAGGCTAACATACGTACTAATTAATGCCTGGTATAAGCATAAGGCTATCCTACATACTAATATAATGCCCGGGTAAGCATAAGGCTATCATATGTACTAATTACTGCCTGGGATAAGTATAAGGCTATCTCTATATACTAATAGAATGTCCGGGATAAGCATAAGGCTATCCTACATATTAATATAATGTCCGGGATAAGCATAAGGCTATCATACGTACTAACTAATGCCTGGAATAAGCATAAGGCTATCCTACGTACTAATATAATGTCCGGGTTAAGCATAAGGCTATCCTACGTACTAATATAATGTCCGGGATAAGCATAAGGCTATCCTTCGTACTAATATAATGTCCGGGATAAGCATAAGGCTATCATACGTACTAACTAATGCCTGGAATAAGCATAAGGCTATCCTACGTACTAATTACTGCCTGGGATAAGCATAAGGCTATCCTACCTACTAATATAATGTCCGGGATAAGCATAAGGCTATCATACGTACTAATTACTGCCTGGGATAAGCATAAGGCTATCCTACGTACTAATATAATATCCAGGATTACCATAAAGCTATCCTACATACTAATTTAATGTCCAGGATAAGCATAAGGCTATCATACGTACTAACTAATGCCTGGAATAAGCATAAGACTATCCTACATACTAATATTTTGTCCAGGATAAGCATAAGGCTATCATACATACTAAATAATGCCCGGAATAAGCATAAGGCTATCCTACATACTAATATTATGTCCGGCATAAGCATAAGGCTATCATACGTACTAACTAATTCCTAGAATGAGCATAAGGCTATCCTACATACTAATATAATGTCCGGGGTAAGCATAAGGCTAACATACGTACTAATTAATGCCTGGTATAAGCATAAGGCTAACATACGTACTAATTAATGCCTGGTATAAGCATAAGGCTATCCTACATACTAATATAATGTCCGGGTAAGCATAAGGCTATCATATGTACTAATTACTGCCTCGGATAAGCATAAGGCTATCTCTATATACTAATAGAATGTCCGGGATAAGCATAAGGCTATCCTACATACTAATATAATGTCCGGGATAAGCATGAGGCTATCATACGTACTAACTAATGCCTGGAATAAGCATAAGGCTATCCTACGTACTAATATAATGTCCGGGATAAGCATAAGGCTATCCTACGTACTAATATAATGTCCGGGATAAGCATAAGGCTATCCTACGTACTAATATAATGTCCGGGATAAGCATAAGGCTATCATACGTACTAATTACTGCCTGGGGTAAGCATAAGGCTATCCTACGTACTAATATAATGTCCGGGATAAGCATAAGGCTATCATACGTACTAATTACTGCCTGGGATAAGCATAAGGCTATCCTACGTACTAATTTAATGTCCGGGATAAGCATAAGGCTATCATACATACTAATTACTGCCTGGGAGAAGTATAAGGCTATCCTACATACTAATATAATGTCCGGGATAATTATAAGGCTATCATACGTACTAATTACTGTTTGGGATAAGCATAAGCCAATCCTACATACTAATATAATGTCCGGGATAAGCATAAGGCTATCCTACGTACTAATATAATGTCCGGGATAAGCATAAGGCTAACATACGTACTAATTAATGCCTGGTATAAGCATAAGGCTATCCTACATACTAATATAATGCTCGGGTAAGCATAAGGCTATCCTACGTACTAATATAATATCCGGGTTTACCATAAAGCTATCCTACATACTAATTTAATGTCCAGGATAAGCATAAGGCTATCATATGTACTAACTAATGCCTGGAATAAGCATAAGACTATCCTACATACTAATATTTTGTCCAGGATAAGCATAAGGCTATCATACGTACTAACTAATGCCCGGAATAAGCATAAGGCTATCCTACATACTAATATTATGTCCGGGATAAGCATAAGGCTATCATACGTACTAACTAATTCCTGGAATGAGCATAAGGCTATCCTACATACTAATATAATGTCCGGGGTAAGCATAAGGCTAACATACGTACTAATTAATGCCTGGTATAAGCATAAGGCTATCCTACATACTAATATAATGCCCGGGTAAGCATAAGGCTATCATATGTACTAATTACTGCCTGGGATAAGTATAAGGCTATCTCTATATACTAATAGAATGTCCGGGATAAGCATAAGGCTATCCTACATATTAATATAATGTCCGGGATAAGCATAAGGCTATCATACGTACTAACTAATGCCTGGAATAAGCATAAGGCTATCCTACGTACTAATATAATGTCCGGGTTAAGCATAAGGCTATCCTACGTACTAATATAATGTCCGGGATAAGCATAAGGCTATCCTTCGTACTAATATAATGTCCGGGATAAGCATAAGGCTATCATACGTACTAACTAATGCCTGGAATAAGCATAAGGCTATCCTACGTACTAATTACTGCCTGGGATAAGTATAAGGCTATCTCTATATACTAATAGAATGTCCGGGATAAGCATAAGGCTATCCTACATATTAATATAATGTCCGGGATAAGCATAAGGCTATCATACGTACTAACTAATGCCTGGAATAAGCATAAGGCTATCCTACGTACTAATATAATGTCCGGGTTAAGCATAAGGCTATCCTACGTACTAATATAATGTCCGGGATAAGCATAAGGCTATCCTTCGTACTAATATAATGTCCGGGATAAGCATAAGGCTATCATACGTACTAACTAATGCCTGGAATAAGCATAAGGCTATCCTACGTACTAATTACTGCCTGGGATAAGCATAAGGCTATCCTACCTACTAATATAATGTCCGGGATAAGCATAAGGCTATCATACGTACTAATTACTGCCTGGGATAAGCATAAGGCTATCCTACGTACTAATATAATATCCAGGATTACCATAAAGCTATCCTACATACTAATTTAATGTCCAGGATAAGCATAAGGCTATCATACGTACTAACTAATGCCTGGAATAAGCATAAGACTATCCTACATACTAATATTTTGTCCAGGATAAGCATAAGGCTATCATACATACTAAATAATGCCCGGAATAAGCATAAGGCTATCCTACATACTAATATTATGTCCGGCATAAGCATAAGGCTATCATACGTACTAACTAATTCCTAGAATGAGCATAAGGCTATCCTACATACTAATATAATGTCCGGGGTAAGCATAAGGCTAACATACGTACTAATTAATGCCTGGTATAAGCATAAGGCTAACATACGTACTAATTAATGCCTGGTATAAGCATAAGGCTATCCTACATACTAATATAATGTCCGGGTAAGCATAAGGCTATCATATGTACTAATTACTGCCTCGGATAAGCATAAGGCTATCTCTATATACTAATAGAATGTCCGGGATAAGCATAAGGCTATCCTACATACTAATATAATGTCCGGGATAAGCATGAGGCTATCATACGTACTAACTAATGCCTGGAATAAGCATAAGGCTATCCTACGTACTAATATAATGTCCGGGATAAGCATAAGGCTATCCTACGTACTAATATAATGTCCGGGATAAGCATAAGGCTATCCTTCGTACTAATATAATGTCCGGGATAAGCATAAGGCTATCATACGTACTAATTACTGCCTGGGGTAAGCATAAGGCTATCCTACGTACTAATATAATGTCCGGGATAAGCATAAGGCTATCATACGTACTAATTACTGCCTGGGATAAGCATAAGGCTATCCTACGTACTAATTTAATGTCCGGGATAAGCATAAGGCTATCATACATACTAATTACTGCCTGGGAGAAGTATAAGGCTATCCTACATACTAATATAATGTCCGGGATAATTATAAGGCTATCATACGTACTAATTACTGTTTGGGATAAGCATAAGCCAATCCTACATACTAATATAATGTCCGGGATAAGCATAAGGCTATCCTACGTACTAATATAATGTCCGGGATAAGCATAAGGCTATCATATGTACTAATTACTGCCTGGGATAAGCATAAGGCTATCCTACATACTAATTTAATGTCCGGGATAAGCATAAGGCTATCATACGTTCTAATTACTGCCTGGTATAAGCATAAGGCTGTCCTACATACTAATATAATGTCTAGGATAAGCATAAGGCTATCCTATGTACTAATATAATGTCCGTGATAAGCCTTAGCAATCATACATACTAATTAATGTCTGGGATAAGCATAAGGCTATCCTATGTACTAATATAATGTCCGGGATAAGCATAAGGCTATCCTACGTACTAAAATAATGTCTGGGATAAGCATAAGGCTATCCTTCATACTAATATAATGTCCAGGATAAGCATAAGGCTATCCTATGTACTAATATAATGTCCAGGATAAGCATAAGGCTATCCTATGTACTAATATAATGTCCAGGATAAGCATAAGGCTATCCTATGTACTAATATAATGTCCGGGATAAGCATAAGCAATCATACGTACTAATTATTGCCTGGGATAAGCATATGGCTACAAACTGATGGGACAGCACCAACTGTTTTCACTCTTTTCACAGTGCGCACAAAGACTTGTTTAGCCTGAGATTCTTATCGGTTTCTTCATCACCTCACTGGAGTAGATACTTTTGTTTCTTTGGTGCCTAAGTACATGTCCCTTATTATAATGTAGTTGCTTCTGCATCCTACACCAATCACGCGCCACAAGTCATCAGACAGCGGCACACAAGGCCGTGTATATCTTGCCTGTAACTTAGTTTTAAACAAGTTTTTAGAATAAACAAATTTTGCTTTACTATTAAATAATTTTTGGCAAAAGTATCATCATTTGTTATTCATAGATTCACATTGAGAGCACTGGTTTGTCTATGGAAAGATCCAACCACCACAGCAGAGAGGTGTTTAGGGAGCTAGTTTTAGGGTGTCTAAAAGGTCCCTGTACTCACATGTTCCTCTGGGGCAGGACATACACAGAGTGCAGAATCTGTACTTGCATGTTCCTCTTGGGCAGGACATACACAGAGTGCAGAATCTGTACTTGCATGTTCCTCTTGGGCGGCACATATACATAGTGCAGAATCTGTACTTGCATGTTCCTCTTGGGCGGCACATATACATAGTGCAGAATCTGTACTTGCATGTTCCTCTTGGGCGGGACATATACAGAGTGCAGAATCTGTACTTGCATGTTCCTCTTGGGCGGCACATATACAGAGTGCAGAATCTGTACTTGCATGTTCCTCTTGGGCGGCACATATACATAGTGCAGAATCTGTACTTGCATGTTCCTCTTGGGCGGGACATATACAGAGTGCAGAATCTGTACTTGCATGTTCCTCTTGGGCGGGACATATACAGAGTGCAGAATCTGTACTTGCATGTTCCTCTTGGGCGGCACATATACATAGTGCAGAATCTGTACTTGCATGTTCCTCTTGGGCGGGACATATACAGAGTGCAGAATCTGTACTTGCATGTTCCTCTTGGGCGGGACATATACAGAGTGCAGAATCTGTACTTGCATGTTCCTCTTGGGCGGGACATATACAGAGTGCAGAACCTGTACTTGCATGTTCCTCTGGGGCGAGACATATACAGAGTGCAGAATCTGACATGTTGGTGTTTGCTGAGCTAACGTTACTGTGATTGTGGCGTTAGTAATACTAATATTATCTCTTTGTCTCACGTTTATACAAACAAAAACAGGACAGGGAGGGTAATGCGCTCATTGCAGCACATTTAAGTGTCAGTGGCCATTTGCTGATGTTGTATCACACAATTAGTGACACAAAGACCACACGGCTTGGGCTCTTATTGCATGAACGGCTCCTTTTCTGGATGAGTAGAGGACAAAGGAAATAGACGCTTCTGCTGGTGAGTGTGATAATTGTAGGGAAAAGGCAAAGCTGATCCTATTGGAAGATAAGATAAGCCCTTTATCTGACACGTTTCATGCGAGCTGCACATGATAAGAAGCACATCAGAAAAGGTCACTGTCCTGTCTTCCAATAATATATGTTTGTTACGTTAAGCTGAAAATGTTCTTCACCGCTCTCTATAAATAGGAATAAAGGAAAGCTAGTATATATGTGCTAGATTTGTTATATACATATAAATCTGTTACACAGTAACACACTGATCTGCTCACACACAGCAGTACTCACCTATACACACACACAACAGTACTTACCTATACACACACAGCAGTACTTACCTATACACACACACACACAGCAGTGCTCACCTATACACACACAGCAGTGCTCACCTATACACACACAGCAGTGCTCACCTATACACACACCAGCAATGCTCACCTATATACACACACAGCAGTACTTGCCTATACACACACACAGCAGTGCTCACCTATACACACACACAGCAGTGCTCACCTATACACATACACAGCAGTGCTCACCTATACACACACACAGCAGTGCTCACCTATACACACACAGCAGTGCTCACCTATACACACACAGCAGTGCTCACCTATACATACACAGCAGTACTCACCTATACACACACACAACAGTACTCACCTATACACACACAGCAGTACTTACCTATACACACACAGCAGTACTCACCTATACACACACACAGCAGTACTCACCTATACACACACACAGCAGTACTTACCTATACACACACACAGCAGTGCTCACCTATAGACACACAGCAGTGTTCACCTATACATACACAGCAGTACTCACCTATACACACACACAACAGTACTCACCTATACACACACACAACAGTACTTACCTATACACACCCAGCAGTGCTCACCTATACACATACAGCAGTGCTCACCTATACACACACAGCAGTACTTACCTATACACACACACACAGCAGTACTCACCTATACACAAACAGCAGTACTCACCTATACACACACAGCAGTACTCACCTATATATATACACACACACACACACAGCAGTACTCACCTATACACACACAGCAGTACTCACCTATACACACACAGCAGTACTCACCTATACACACACACAGCAGTACTTACCTATACACACACACAGCAGTGCTCACCTATACACACACAGCAGTGTTCACCTATACACCCACAGCAGTACTCACCTATACACACACACAGCAGTACTTACCTATACACACACAGCAGTGCTCACCTATAATCACACAGCAGTACTTGCCTATACACACACAGCAGTACTTGCCTATACACACACAGCAGTACTTACCTATACACAAACAGCAGTACTCACCTATACACACACAGCAGTACTCACCTATACACACACACACACACACACACACACACACAGCAGTACTCGCCTATACACACACACACACACACAGCAGTACTCACCTATACACACACACACACAGCAGTACTTGCCTATATACACACAGCAGTACTCACCTATACACACACCAGTACTTACCTATACACGCACACAGCACCAGTACTTACCTATACACGCACACAGCAGTACTTACCTATACACACACAGCAGTACTTACCTATACACACACAGCAGTACTTACCTATACACACACAGTAGTACTCACCTATGCACACACAGTAGTACTCACCTATGCACACACAGCAGTACTCACCTATACACACACACAGCAGTACTTGCCTATACACACACAGCAGTACTTACCTATACACGCACACACCAGTACTTACCTATACACGCACACAGCACCAGTACTTACCTATACACACACACACCAGTACTTACCTATACATGCACACAGCAGTACTTACCTATACACACACAGCAGTACTCATCTATACACACACAGCAGTACTCACCTATACACACACACAGCAGTACTTGCCTATACACACACAGCAGTACTTACCTATACACACACACACAGCAGTACTTACCTATACACAAACAACAGTACTTACCTATGCACACACAGCAGTACTTACCTATACACACACGGCAGTACACACAGCAGTACTTAACTACACACACATCAGTATTTACCTATACACACACAGCAGTACTTGCCTATACACACACATCAGTATTTGCCTATACACACACATCAGTATTTACCTATACACACACATCAGTATTTACCTATACACACACATCAGTATTTACCTATACACACACAGCAGTACTTGCCTATACACACACAGCAGTACTTGCCTATACACACACAGCAGTACTTGCCTATACACACACAGCAGTACTTGCCTATACACACACAGCAGTACTTACCTATACACACCCAGCAGTGCTCACCTATACACACACAGCAGTACTTACCTATACACACACACACAGCAGTACTCACCTATACACAAACAGCAGTACTCACCTATACACACACAGCAGTACTCACCTATATATATACACACACACACACACACACACACAGCAGTACTCACCTATACACACAGCAGTACTTACCTATACACACACACAGCAGTGCTCACCTATAGACACACAGCAGTGTTCACCTATACATACACAGCAGTACTCACCTATACACACACACAACAGTACTCACCTATACACACACACAGCAGTACTTGCCTATACACACACAGCAGTACTTGCCTATACACACACAGCAGTACTTGCCTATACACACACAGCAGTACTTACCTATACACAAACAGCAGTACTCACCTATACACACACAGCAGTACTCACCTATATACACACACACACACACACACACAGCAGTACTCACCTATATATACACACACACACACACAGCAGTACTCACCTATATACACACACACACACACACACACACACACAGCAGTACTCACCTATATATAGACACACACACACACAGCAGTACTCACCTATATACACACACACACACACACACACAGCAGTACTCACCTATACACACACACACACAGCAGTACTTGCCTATACACACACAGCAGTACTCACCTATACACACACCAGTACTTACCTATACACGCACACAGCACCAGTACTTACCTATACACACACACACCAGTACTTACCTATACACGCACACAGCAGTACTTACCTATACACACACAGCAGTACTCACCTATACACACACAGCAGTACTCACCTATACACACACACAGCAGTACTTGCCTATACACACACAGCAGTACTTACCTATACACGCACACACCAGTACTTACCTATACACGCACACAGCACCAGTACTTACCTATACACGCACACACCAGTACTTACCTATACACGCACACAGCAGTACTTACCTATACACACACAGCAGTACTCATCTATACACACACAGCAGTACTCACCTATACACACACACAGCAGTACTTGCCTATACACACACAGCAGTACTTACCTATACACACACACAGCAGTACTTACCTATACACACACACAGCAGTACTTACCTATACACACACACAGCAGTACTCACCTATACACACACAGCAGTACTCACCTATATATACACACACACACAGCAGTACTCACCTATACACACACACAGCAGTACTTACCTATACACACACACAGCAGTGTTCACCTATACATACACAGCAGTACTCACCTATACACACACACAACAGTACTCACCTTTACACACACACAGCAGTACTTACCTATACACACACAGCAGTACTTGCCTATACACACACAGCAGTACTTGCCTATACACAAACAGCAGTACTCACCTATACACACACAGCAGTACTCACCTATATACACACACACACACACACACACACACACACAGCAGTACTCACCTATATACACACACACACACAGCAGTACTCACCTATATACACACACACACACAGCAGTACTCACCTATATATACACACACACACACACAGCAGTACTCACCTATACACACACACACACACAGCAGTACTCACCTATACACACACACACACACACACACAGCAGTACTCACCTATACACACACACACAGCAGTACTCACCTATACACACACACACACACACAGCAGTACTTGCCTATACACACACAGCAGTACTCACCTATACACACACCAGTACTTACCTATACACGCACACAGCAGTACTTACCTATACACACACAGCAGTACTCACCTATACACACACACAGCAGTACTTGCCTATACACACACACAGCAGTACTCGCCTATACACACACACAGCAGTACTTGCCTACACACACACAGCAGTACTTGCCTATACACACACAGCAGTACTTACCTATACACGCACACACCAGTACTTACCTATACACGCACACAGCACCAGTACTTACCTATACACACACACACCAGTACTTACCTATACACGCACACAGCAGTACTTACCTATACACACACAGCAGTACTCATCTATACACACACAGCAGTACTCACCTATACACACACACAGCAGTACTCACCTATACACACACACAGCAGTACTTGCCTATACACACACAGCAGTACTTACCTATACACACACACACAGCAGTACTTACCTATACACAAACAACAGTACTTACCTATGCACACACAGCAGTACTTACCTATACACACACGGCAGTACACACAGCAGTACTTAACTACACACACACACACATCACTATTTACCTATACACACACAGCAGTACTTGCCTATACACACACATCAGTATTTACCTATACACACACATCAGTATTTACCTATACACACACATCAGTATTTACCTATACACACACATCAGTATTTACCTATACACACACATCAGTATTTACCTATACACACACATCAGTATTTACCTATACACACACATCAGTATTTACCTATACACACACAGCAGTACTTACATATACACACACACAGCAGTACACACAGCAGTACTTACCTATACACGCACACAGCAGTACTTACCTATACACGCACACAGCAGTACTTACCTATACACACACAGCAGTACTCACCTATACACACACAGCAGTACTCACCTATACACACACACAGCAGTACTTGCCTATACACACACAGCAGTACTTACCTATACACGCACACAGCAGTACTTACCTATACACGCACACAGCAGTACTTACCTATACACGCACACAGCAGTACTTACCTATACACGCACACAGCAGTACTTACCTATACATGCACACAGCAGTACTTACCTATACATGCACACAACAGTACTTACCTATACATGCACACAACAGTACTTACCTATACACGCACACAACAGTACTTACCTATACACGCACACAACAGTACTTACCTATACACGCACACAGCAGTACTTACCTATACACGCACACAGCAGTACTTACCTATACACACACACCAGTACTTACCTATACACGCACACACCAGTACTTACCTATACACGCACACACCAGTACTTACCTATACACGCACACACCAGTACTTACCTATACACGCACACAGCAGTACTTACCTATACACACACAGCAGTACTTACCTATACACACACACAACAGTACTCACCTATACACACACACAACAGTACTTACCTATACACACCCAGCAGTGCTCACCTATACACATACAGCAGTGCTCACCTATACACACACAGCAGTACTTACCTATACACACACACACAGCAGTACTCACCTATACACAAACAGCAGTACTCACCTATACACACACAGCAGTACTCACCTATATATATACACACACACACACACACAGCAGTACTCACCTATACACACACAGCAGTACTCACCTATACACACACAGCAGTACTCACCTATACACACACACAGCAGTACTTACCTATACACACACACAGCAGTGCTCACCTATACACACACAGCAGTGTTCACCTATACACCCACAGCAGTACTCACCTATACACACACACAGCAGTACTTACCTATACACACACAGCAGTGCTCACCTATAATCACACAGCAGTACTTGCCTATACACACACAGCAGTACTTGCCTATACACACACAGCAGTACTTACCTATACACAAACAGCAGTACTCACCTATACACACACAGCAGTACTCACCTATACACACACACACACACACACACACAGCAGTACTCGCCTATACACACACACACACACACAGCAGTACTCACCTATACACACACACACACAGCAGTACTTGCCTATATACACACAGC
The DNA here is from genome assembly GCF_027579735.1 of Bombina bombina. Lineage (NCBI taxonomy): Eukaryota > Metazoa > Chordata > Amphibia > Anura > Bombinatoridae > Bombina > Bombina bombina. Next base: position 420,671,863 of record NC_069505.1, read on the forward strand.
AGTACTCACCTATACACACACCAGTACTTACCTATACACGCACACAGCACCAGTACTTACCTATACACGCACACAGCAGTACTTACCTATACACACACAGCAGTACTTACCTATACACACACAGCAGTACTTACCTATACACACACAGCAGTACTTACCTATACACACACAGTAGTACTCACCTATGCACACACAGTAGTACTCACCTATGCACACACAGCAGTACTCACCTATACACACACACAGCAGTACTTGCCTATACACACACAGCAGTACTTACCTATACACGCACACACCAGTACTTACCTATACACGCACACAGCACCAGTACTTACCTATACACACACACACCAGTACTTACCTATACATGCACACAGCAGTACTTACCTATACACACACAGCAGTACTCATCTATACACACACAGCAGTACTCACCTATACACACACACAGCAGTACTTGCCTATACACACACAGCAGTACTTACCTATACACACACACACAGCAGTACTTACCTATACACAAACAACAGTACTTACCTATGCACACACAGCAGTACTTACCTATACACACACGGCAGTACACACAGCAGTACTTAACTACACACACATCAGTATTTACCTATACACACACAGCAGTACTTGCCTATACACACACATCAGTATTTACCTATACACACACATCAGTATTTACCTATACACACACATCAGTATTTACCTATACACACACATCAGTATTTACCTATACACACACAGCAGTACTTGCCTATACACACACAGCAGTACTTGCCTATACACACACAGCAGTACTTGCCTATACACACACAGCAGTACTTGCCTATACACACACAGCAGTACTTACCTATACACACCCAGCAGTGCTCACCTATACACACACAGCAGTACTTACCTATACACACACACACAGCAGTACTCACCTATACACAAACAGCAGTACTCACCTATACACACACAGCAGTACTCACCTATATATACACACACACACACACACACACACACAGCAGTACTCACCTATACACACAGCAGTACTTACCTATACACACACACAGCAGTGCTCACCTATAGACACACAGCAGTGTTCACCTATACATACACAGCAGTACTCACCTATACACACACACAACAGTACTCACCTATACACACACACAGCAGTACTTGCCTATACACACACAGCAGTACTTGCCTATACACACACAGCAGTACTTGCCTATACACACACAGCAGTACTTACCTATACACAAACAGCAGTACTCACCTATACACACACAGCAGTACTCACCTATATACACACACACACACACACACACAGCAGTACTCACCTATATATACACACACACACACACAGCAGTACTCACCTATATACACACACACACACACACACACACACAGCAGTACTCACCTATACACACACACACACAGCAGTACTTGCCTATACACACACAGCAGTACTCACCTATACACACACCAGTACTTACCTATACACGCACACAGCACCAGTACTTACCTATACACACACACACCAGTACTTACCTATACACGCACACAGCAGTACTTACCTATACACACACAGCAGTACTCACCTATACACACACAGCAGTACTCACCTATACACACACACAGCAGTACTAGCCTATACACACACAGCAGTACTTACCTATACACGCACACACCAGTACTTACCTATACACGCACACAGCACCAGTACTTACCTATACACGCACACACCAGTACTTACCTATACACGCACACAGCAGTACTTACCTATACACACACAGCAGTACTCATCTATACACACACAGCAGTACTCACCTATACACACACACAGCAGTACTTGCCTATACACACACAGCAGTACTTACCTATACACACACACAGCAGTACTTACCTATACACACACACAGCAGTACTTACCTATACACACACACAGCAGTACTCACCTATACACACACAGCAGTACTCACCTATATATACACACACACACAGCAGTACTCACCTATACACACACACAGCAGTACTTACCTATACACACACACAGCAGTGTTCACCTATACATACACAGCAGTACTCACCTATACACACACACAACAGTACTCACCTTTACACACACACAGCAGTACTTACCTATACACACACAGCAGTACTTGCCTATACACACACAGCAGTACTTGCCTATACACAAACAGCAGTACTCACCTATACACACACAGCAGTACTCACCTATATATATACACACACACACACACACACACAGCAGTACTCACCTATATACACACACACACACAGCAGTACTCACCTATATACACACACACACACACAGCAGTACTCACCTATACACACACACACACACAGCAGTACTCACCTATACACACACACACACACACACACACAGCAGTACTCACCTATACACACACACACAGCAGTACTCACCTATACACACACACACACAGCAGTACTTGCCTATACACACACAGCAGTACTCACCTATACACACACCAGTACTTACCTATACACGCACACAGCAGTACTTACCTATACACACACAGCAGTACTCACCTATACACACACACAGCAGTACTTGCCTATACACACACACAGCAGTACTCGCCTATACACACACACAGCAGTACTTGCCTATACACACACAGCAGTACTTACCTATACACGCACACACCAGTACTTACCTATACATGCACACAGCACCAGTACTTACCTATACACACACACACCAGTACTTACCTATACACACACAGCAGTACTCATCTATACACACACAGCAGTACTCACCTATACACACACACAGCAGTACTCACCTATACACACACACAGCAGTACTTGCCTATACACACACAGCAGTACTTACCTATACACACACACACAGCAGTACTTACCTATACACAAACAACAGTACTTACCTATGCACACACAGCAGTACTTACCTATACACACACGGCAGTACACACAGCAGTACTTAACTACACACACACACACATCACTATTTACCTATACACACACAGCAGTACTTGCCTATACACACACATCAGTATTTACCTATACACACACATCAGTATTTACCTATACACACACATCAGTATTTACCTATACACACACAGCAGTACTTACATATACACACACACAGCAGTACACACAGCAGTACTTACCTATACACGCACACAGCAGTACTTACCTATACACGCACACAGCAGTACTTACCTATACACACACAGCAGTACTCACCTATACACACACAGCAGTACTCACCTATACACACACACAGCAGTACTTGCCTATACACACACAGCAGTACTTACCTATACACGCACACAGCAGTACTTACCTATACACGCACACAGCAGTACTTACCTATACACGCACACAGCAGTACTTGCCTATACACACACAGCAGTACTTACCTATACATGCACACAGCAGTACTTACCTATACATGCACACAACAGTACTTACCTATACATGCACACAACAGTACTTACCTATACACGCACACAACAGTACTTACCTATACACGCACACAACAGTACTTACCTATACACGCACACAGCAGTACTTACCTATACACGCACACAGCAGTACTTACCTATACACACACACCAGTACTTACCTATACACGCACACACCAGTACTTACCTATACACGCACACACCAGTACTTACCTATACACGCACACAGCAGTACTTACCTATACACACACAGCAGTACTTACCTATACATGCACACAGCAGTACTTGCCTATACACACACACACACAGCAGTACTTGCCTATACACACACACACACAGCAGTACTTACCTATACACACACACACAGCAATACTTATCTATACACACACACACAGCAGTACTTGCCTATACACACACACAGCAGTACTTACCTATACACGCACACAGCAGTACTTACCTATACACACACACAGCAGTACTCATCTATACACACACAGCAGTACTCACCTATACACACACACAGCAGTACTTGCCTATACACACACAGCAGTACTTTCCTATACACACACACACAGCAGTACTTACCTATACACAAACAACAGTACTTACCTATGCACACACAGCAGTACTTACCTATACACACACGGCAGTACACACAGCAGTACTTAACTACACACACACACATCAGTATTTACCTATACATACACAGCAGTACTTGCCTATACACACACATCAGTATTTACCTATACACACACATCAGTATTTACCTATACACACACATCAGTATTTACCTATACACACACAGCAGTACTTACATATACACACACACAGCAGTACACACAGCAGTACTTACCTATACACGCACACAGCAGTACTTACCTATACACGCACACAGCAGTACTTACCTATACACGCACACAGCAGTACTTACCTATACGCGCACACAGCAGTACTTACCTATACGCGCACACAGCAGTACTTACCTATACGCGCACACAGCAGTACTTACCTATACGCGCACACAGCAGTACTTACCTATACACGCACACAGCAGTACTTACCTATACATGCACACACCAGTACTTACCTATACATGCACACACCAGTACTTACCTATACATGCACACACCAGTACTTACCTATACACGCACACACCAGTACTTACCTATACATGCACACAGCAGTACTTACCTATACATGCACACACCAGTACTTACCTATACACACACACCAGTACTTACCTATACACACACACCAGTACTTACCTATACACACACACCAGTACTTACCTATACACGCACACACCAGTACTTACCTATACACGCACACACCAGTACTTACCTATACACGCACACACCAGTACTTACCTATACACGCACACACCAGTACTTACCTATACACGCACACACCAGTACTTACCTATACACGCACACACCAGTACTTACCTATACACGCACACACCAGTACTTACCTATACACGCACACACCAGTACTTACCTATACACGCACACACACACACACACACACACACAGCAGTACTTGCCTATACACACACACACACAGCAGTACTTGCCTATACACACACACAGCAGTACTTATCTATACACACACACAGCAGTACTTGCCTATACACACACACAACAGTACTTACCTATACACACACTGCAGTACTTACCTATACACACACACACACAGCAGTACTTACCTATACATACACACACAGCAGTACTTACCTATATACACACACAACAGTACTTACCTATACACACACACACAGCAGTACTTACCTATACACACACACACACAGCAGTGCTCACCTATACACACACAGCAGTGCTCACCTATACACACACAGCAGTGCTCACCTATACACACACAGCAGTGCTTACCTATACACACACACACAGCAGTACTTACCTATATACACACACACAGCAGTACTTACCTATACACACACAACAGTACTTACCTATACACACACACAACAGTACTTACCTATACACACACAGCAGTACTTACCTATACACACACACACACACACACACAGCAGTACTTACACACACACACACACACACACACAGCAGTACTTACCTATACATACACACACAGCAGTACTTACCTATATACACACACAACAGTACTTACCTATACACACACACACACAGCAGTGCTCACCTATACACACACAGCAGTACTTACCTATACACACACACAGCAGTACTTACCTATACACACACACAGCAGTACTTACCTATATACACACACACAGCAGTACTTACCTACACACGCACACACCAGTACTTACCTATACACGCACACACCAGTACTTACCTATACATGCACACACCTGTACTTACCTATACACTCACACACCAGTACTTACCTATACACACACAGCAGCACTTACCTATACGCACACACCAATGCACTGATACACAGTGACACACTGATCTGCTCACACAAGGACACATATCTATATAAGCATTGAAGCACCAATCTAACCATATTTACACTCTTATACGATGTGTTGCATCAGTAGTGGGGAGTTGTATATGGTCAGGCAGCCTGTGGTTTTGTAGCCAGTTTATATGAAGGCTGATTATAACAGAAAAATTAGTAGGAGCCAGTAGTGGTGTCTTAGCCTCCCTGTGTCCCTGATCACCATAATATGACTGATCTGTGTAATTGTGCTTGAACAAGATGGCTGCGACCCTATCACACATATCTGCTTGCCCTACGATCTTATAATAGGAGAGCGGCCAGTGAGATAACACAAGAGATGTCAGATGAGGAATAGGATTGAGATTATTAATGAAAAGTGGGGATTAGTTTAGCCAAGGGGACCCTCGTCCATCTGCCCTGGCCGTGGTGTGATGTGAGTGCATATGGCCCGGTCAGCTACAACTTAACCCTTTCCCCACCAGTTTTTATACTGCTGAGTCATTTTTGTCATAGACTAATCTTAATTTGTTTATTTACTTCCACAATTTGAACACCATAAAACAAAATGTCATGCTCTAATAATGGCCCATTACTGACTGACAAACATTGTAGCTCCTGGCTAGGGATTGGTGGGCTGATGGGACTGACACTTCTGATTGGTTGATCAGCTGTGTCCTGCTTAGGATCTATAATGTTCTTTTTGTGGTGGTTAAAGGGATATTAAACATTGTTCCTTTACTACAAACAAATATGTTAAAGTAAACTTAAACAGAAACAGACTGTGTTAAAAAGAACAAACAACTTGTTTTCTTGCTAAATGAGCACTTATAATTTCTCAGTATAGCGCTCCCCACATCTAAATAAGAGAACTTAGGTTCTATAGTCACATTATTTTAGCAGCAAAAGTGCTATACTGAACATGGGCAATAAACTAATTTTAACTAGCAGATAGGTGTCTCCTAGCAACACTTCAAATGAAAAACTGCTAATTTGCCTTCCTGTAGAGACCACAACCCCCTTGTAGGGCTGTGACAGGAAGTAATACCCTGCACAAATGACATTAATAAAACAAGTAATAAAAGGTCAAATCATTTTAAAAGGATATGAAACTAAACATTTTCTCTTGTGATTCAAACAGAACATGCAATTTAAAAAACAGTATCCAATATACTTCTATTATGAAATTTTCTTTGTTCCGATGGTATTCTGTGTTGAAGAGATACCTATGTACTGTTAGGCATTAAGAGCACTACATGGCAGGAAATTGTGCTGCCATCTAGTGATCTTGCAAATGAATAACATTCTTACAAGACTGCTGGCATCCCGACTCATATTAACAGCTCCACAGGCAATTAGCTTTGACGAGTTTCACTGCCTGCTTTCTTCACTCAAGTTCATGTCAGAAGTGATGCTAATATCTGTCACACTTGAAGGGCCGTGTTCCTGTTCCACGGGGTAGATTCTGGTAAGATTGTTTCATATTTTATACATGCATGATAACGCAAGAAGACAGGGTCACAGTGTGACTCCTTTTATCTGTATAGAATCAAGGGTTAATATCTCCTTAGGGGGATTATTGAACGGGGGGAATAATATTATATGTTTAATTTGATGCTGCTTTATGTGTGAGATGTTATGGGCTCATAGGCTGTTATGGAATATACAGGTTTCACTTTCACTTTGAGAGTCATGCAGCTGACAAGCTTGGCACGCTTTCTCCTTGCAGGGATGGTCCTGCATTGTGCACCATGTGATTCATTTCCATTTTTCTGACCAGGTGTCTATCAGAGAGGAGTCATAAATCTCTGTACTGTCTGGGTCATAGGAGGTGGGGAGTGCCCCAACCATTGGGGTATAAGGGTGCTTTTTTTTTTAATAAAATAAGATGTTTTATTTCTCTAGATCTCCGGTTATTGCACTAGCGATGGAGGATTCTGTTACTTTAGAGGGCAATCCCTCTCTTCCTAATGAGTAATTCCTGTTTATATGGGAGGAGGCCTTAGTTCCGCACTCTCAATTATGTTCCATATGCCTTGATAATGTGATAATATCCAACATGTTTGATACCACGGAGCCGTCCACCTCTGAGGAGTTGTTGTCCAGTGAGGTGCGTACCCTACATTCTTATATCTCTACACATTCAGTTTTCCTGTAGCATTGCTGATCCTCCATCTGGAGGGGGCCTTGTTTCACCAGATGTTACTGTGCAGCTCAGAAGGCGGTGTCTGTGGCTTTTAATGATTTACCTGGCCCTGCTAAGCGCAAGTGAAAGGTTACATATTGCACTCCTTCCCAGAGTACATCAAATAATTTTATTGGATTTAACTGAGGTTATCTGAGGATGAAATTCTTTCTGAGACTTCAGAGTATGAACATTCTGGGCTGGAGTCTGCTACCTCTAAACCTCCGGCTGTGGAGGAACCAGACTTTAGTTTAAGAATTTGTGCTTTCTTCTAAAGGAAGTTTTTGGCGTATTCAGAGGTTCCAGAGGCCAAATTGCCTGATGATCCTTTAATTCCTAAATTGGATAGAGTTTGAGGACAGGGTGGTACCTTATCCTTCCCTGCTCCTGTTAGATGGCGAACATTATTAAGAATGAATGGGACAGGATTGGATTCCTTTTCCCCCTCTTCTCTCTTTAGCAAATTGTCCCTGGTCCTGGACTCTCAATGGAGTTGTGAGGTCCCGTCCCTAAATGGGATGGCGTTATCTTCACCCTTGCTAAACGTACTACTATCCTGCTTGGGGATAGTTCTTCGTTTTAAGAGCCCATGGATAAAAGATGGAAACGCTGTTAAGAAAGATGTTTCAACATACGGGATATTTGTTTCAACCGGCAGCGGCTGTTGCCGTGGTTACTGGAGAAACTACCTTCTGGTGTGACTCCTTATAGGATTTGATCGGGGTGGAGGATCCCCTCGATGTTACTCAGAAAAGATTAACAGCCTTGAGGGTTGTTAATTCTTTTATCTGTGCTGCTATTATTAGGCAGTTTATTCGCTTGAATGCTATGGCTTCAGCTTTTTCTGTTCAGGCCCATCGGTCTCTGGCTGAAGTCATGGTCTGCAGATATGACTTCTAAGTCTAGACTTCTTCCCTCCCTTTAAGGGAATGATTTTGTCTTTTCAGTCGCTTGGATCAGGGACGTGCAGGATCCATGGGTCCTGGAGTTCATAGCTCAGGGTTACAAGATAGGTTTTAAGTTTTAGCCACCCAAGATTCCTCCTGTCTTCCTGACGAGGAAGGAAGGAAGCCTTTCTGGGGTGTGTACGGGATCTGTCCCAGTGCCTATCGCAGTGAGAGGTTTAGGATGCTATTCAAACCTTTTCGTGGTCCCTAAGAAGGAGGGAACATTTTGCCCGATTCTGGATCGAAAGTGCTTAAGCAGGTTTTTAAATGTCCCCTTGTTTAAGATGGAGACAATAAGGTCCATTCTTCCCCTCGTTTGAGAGGGGTAGTTCATGACCACGATAGATCTGAAGGATGCTCCCGTCTCGTACTAATCCTCAAGGACTACTTCCAGTTCCTAAGGTTTGCATTCCTGGTCCAGCACTTCCAGTTTATTGCCTTCCGTTTGGTCTAGCTAAAGACATTTTTCGAAGAGTGGACCATTCGGAATATCTCCTCTGTCTTCTTCGATCCCATGAATGGCAGATAATCTAGTGAGTGTTCTTTTGTATCAACTACCAGGGTAGAATTCTCGGGTACTATAATAGTCTCCATAGACATGAGAATATTTCTAGCAGACCAAAGACGTTGCAAGCTAGCTTCTACATGTCTTGCCCTCCAGATCTCCTTAAGGCCACCTGTGGCTCGGTGTATGGAGGTGATTGGTCTCATGGTGTCCAGCTTGGCCGTCATTTCCTTTGCCAGGTTTCACCTCAGACTGTTACAACTGCACATGCTGAACGAGTGGAACAGCGATCGTTCAGATCGGTCTCAATAGATTTCTCTGGACAACCAATCGGGAGAATCGCTCTCTTGGTGGTTTTGTCTGGATCACTTGTCCTGAGTGTGACGAACCAAGGTTATCCAACCCTGCGCCAGTCACTTATTTGGCACAGAAAGGGTTATCAGACCCCTTCTACTCTCACTGATAGGTCACAACCTAGCCACACCAGGCCAGCTTGTGATGTAGTTCAGTGGGTGCAAAGGTTAACAGCACTCTCCAGTCTGTACTAGACGTAAAAGAAATGTCCCAAAACTCCTTTAATGCCACCCACACTAACTACAATATCTCAGCTGCCACCACTTAAAATTTATTAAAGGGAAAATCCTAAGGAAAAACCCAGACTTACACATTAACTCTCTGAGTACAATTTAGCAGAAAAATAACCTAAATTATACAGTTCTAATATTCCAGTCTCTTTCAGTAACGTGGTTCAATTATTAGACAAAGGCCAAACTTAATAAAAGAATTATTTATTATGCCAAAAAATATTATGCACAATGCATTATTAATAAAAGTTGGTACAAATGAAATGGCACATTAGAAAACAGTGTTTTAAATTAAAAAGGGAGAACAACAGAATGGAATACTTTCCTAGTTTCAAGATCTGTGCCAGGGGCTGGCATGAAGCGATGGATTCTTAGTCTGTAGAACAGCTCCCCTTGTAAGAATGGCATCTCATAGCTGAAAAAGATTCTTATACTTCTTTTTCATAGATCAGGTTGCCTGACCACACCCTCCTGGGCAGGCTAAGAAACCCCCCTGTCTTTAAACACATATAGGCATTAGACCAATGTCCTTTTATTGACCTTATCAGGATGTGGGGGAGAAGCACTGTGGTATCTCTGGAGCTGACAGATTGACTCAATGCATACACAATAATATTTGGAGGAAGGGTTTTTTAGAAACTATTTATGATGGGTTCTGGCACCAAAGAAAACACAAACAAATCCAGTTCACATCTATTTATAAAAAACAAACAACGGTTCTTAGTTCACAATTACACAGAATTAACCCCTTTCTCAGCTAACTCCTGAGGTATTCGTGACACCTCCCCCAATAAGAGACGCAAAAGGGGGTGGCTATGAGCCACTCCCGATGCGTATCAAAGGGAGCTTCCCCTTGTGGTGATAACGCCATTGTCAGACAAATTGCACATAGCAGTTTTGCCAGCAGGATGCCCTCCTTTTAAAAGTGTCACACTAGTTGCTCTACCCAACTGATTTAATATATTGCAGGGCCCCTCCCATGCAGCCTGTAGCTGGTTCTGCCTCATGGGTGTTAGTACCAGAACATTTTGCCCCATCTCATTCACTCCCTCTCTGGCAGTAAACTCCTGCAACTGTTTTTTGTGGGAATATAGCATCTCTGGGTTTTGCAGGTACCTCCCCTAATAAGGCTGGCATCTTATCCCTGAATAATACATCATTCCCTGTTACAGAGGTGCCTGTGAAACCTAGGGTCTTGCTACCTATGGTGTGCTCTCTGAACATATTGTGTGCTGTCAGTTGCCGCTTAACTACCACGGGCTCTTGCCCTCCCACTGGAGTAGAATTCCTGTACTCCTGCACTCTGTTATGGTTGGTAGGGGGTTGACTAACTGCCCCCCTCCTCTCCACTGTGGGTCCTAGCTGCTGAGCCTGCTGGGGACTCTGATGCGGTACATCTCTCAGTGTATTTGCTGAATGGCACTGTGGGGCTGTGTAAATACACTTCTCTACTCCTCCCCCCTGTGCCTGCAGTCTGTGTCAGTCTCTGTCCCCTAGTCTGTGCAGTCTGTTTATAGGTCACAGCTGAGGTTACTGGGGTCTCTGTCACCCACAATCTTTCACACTCACTCTGGGGGTCCCTCAAAGAGTATCCTGTACCCTCCTCCCCCACAGACTCTGAAATCTGTGGCTCTGCTGCTTCTGTCATAGAGTGGGCTAGCTTTTCCCCCTGCTCTCTCTCACAGTCAGTCTGCCACTTTGAGTCTCCACACAGAATCTGGGATCCTTCTGACACTGGTGCAGACAAGCACACATCTTTCTTCTGCCATTTATTCCATATATTGTGTCTTTTTCCCAGGGAACTGAAATGGCCCTGGCTCAGACTGGCCCAGTCACCCAGTCATTCTCTCCCCCGTCAATCTCACCTCCTATAGAATCCACTGATTCAATCACAGATAGACACTCGCCACTCATCTGCCTCCTCTCACAGACAGTTTTTCCCTGAACAGCTAAACTCGGTTCAGGCACAGACAGACCCACACAGTCTATCTGCCTTTCTCCACCATCAGTCTCACACTGTACAGTTTCACATCTCAGCACAGACACCCCCAGTTCAGGCACAGCACTTTGCACACATGCACTCTGTCCTCTCTCCTGGTCATAATGTCTCTGAGCATTTTCACACACAGCCCTTTTCTCATAAGGGTTCACAACAGACAGACACTCCCCACTCATCTGCCTCCTTTCACAAACAGTTTCTCCCTGTACAGTTAAACTTGGTTCAGGCATAGACAGAACCACATAGTCTATCTGCCTTTCTCCCCCATCAGTCTCTTCTCGTACAGGTTCACATCTCAGCACAGACACCCCCAGTTCAGGCACAGCACTTTGCACACATGCACTCTGTCCTCTCTCCTGGTCATAATGTCTCTGAGCATTTTCACACACAGCCCTTTTCACATAAGGGTCTACAACTAATGTCCCTAGGTCACATGTAGCATTGTCAGGCACATAAAGAGATAACATTCTACCCAAATCAGTACCCAGTAAAACATCATTAGGAATATTTTCAGATACCCCCACATTTCTTAAACCTCTCCCCGCTCCCCAATCAAGATATACACGTGCCATAGGCACTGCAAGTTTAATTCCCCCAATCCCTTTAACTGCTAGAGTCTTTCCAGGGATAATGTTCTCAGAGTTCACTAGCTTTGGACGCACAATAGTTACTTCTGCACCCGTGTCCTGGAGCCCTAAGGTTACCTTGTCTCCAACAGTCACAGGTTGCAAGTTCTCATGGTTGTTTTCCTCTGGACGGGTAACAAACAAAACAGATGCTGGTACTTCTGAGGGATTACCCCCTCCAGCTGATTGCTCCAAGTGGAGCTGATGTGGCCCACTTTGTTACAAGCAAAACATCTGCGGGTATCCCCCTGCCCAGATGCAGCACTCGCCCCTCCTTTCCCAGAGGGAATAGACACAGGAAACAAAGGCACAGCAGGTTTTGTGAAGGGGGGTCATGCAGCAGCTCCTTTCCAGGTGGATCCCCCCTTAGAAAAGGATTTTCTCCCATTCTCTGGTGACCTGTTGGCTGTGTAAAAATCAGCCAGCTCGCCAGCTTCCAATGCTGTTATGGGCTTCCGATCCAAAACCCATGCTTGAACTTCTGCTGGGCACAGCTGCATAAATTGCTCCTTCACGATCAAATCTTCCAGCTCCTCCATAGTGGCAACTTTTAATCCTCTGACCCACTGTTTAAAGGCTGTCATCAAGTTTCCAACAGTTGCAGTATAGCTCTCTAACAAATCTTTCCGCAGAGAACGGAATTTCTTCCTGTACACCTCAGGAGTAAGATTATACCTCCTCTGCAGTGCAGCTTTAATGGAGTCATAGTCCTGATCAAACTCTGGGGGTATTTCAGCAAACGCCTCCAGTGCAGGACCTTTCAGGCCAGGGGTAAGGTACTTGGCCCACTGCTCCCTTGGCAACTGGAACTGTCTGCAAACTTTCTCAAAGCTACGCAGGAATACATCCACATCTCCATCTTTCTCCAGAGTGGGAAAATTCTCTGCACGCACTCGGGGAGCAGGTGGGTCTCTAGGTTCACTAACAACAGGTGAGACTATCCCTCTCTCCAACAGTGCAAGCTGTAGCTGATACTCTCTCTCAGCCTGTCTGTCAGCTGCCAGAGCCTCTCTCTGCTTCCAGAGACTCTCTCTCATAAAACTTTGTAATCAGTTCCATGCGCAAACTTGCATCCACTGAGCCCATATGTTTAAGAACAGTTTGCAAATAACAGTCCAATGGATCCCCAGATCCTGATGAATCGCTGCCCCCAGCTGCAGACATCTCTCCTGAGACCTCAACTGGTGTGATATGGCTGTTATCATATTCAACAAGAGATTGTATTAGTAAATCTTTGTTCTTTCCACTTGTTGGAATATCACGCTCCTGGCATAAGAGTGCCAGTGCTTCCTTCGTTTGTTGCTGATATAACTCCATAGTAAAAATAAAATAGAAAGAAAAACAGAGAATAGGGAAGTGGACTGTTTGCAGTGTGTGTCTATATAATGCACTGAGTTTTAGCCTTTGGAAATTGTAAGAAACAATTTATTTTAGTACCGGGATTTTCACACTAGTAAATCCACAAGCACTAAAATCTAATAAAAAAAAATGATCTACACCGCTGCCCACCAATTTGTGACGAACCAAGGTTATCCAACCCTGCGCCAGTCACTTATTTGGCACAGAAAGGGTTATCAGATCGCTTCTGCTCTCACTGATAGGTCACAACCTAGCCACACCAGGCCAGCTTGTGATTTAGTTCAGTGGGTGCAAAGGTTAACAGCACTCTCCAGTCTGTACTAGACATAAAAGAAATGCCCAAAACCTCCTTTAATGCCACCCACACTAACTAACTACAATATCTCAGCTGCCACCACTTAAAATTTATTAAAGGGAAAATCCTAAGGAAAAACACAGACTTACACATTAACTTTCTGAGTACAATTTAGCAGAAAAATAACCTAAATTATACAGTTCTAATATTCCAGTCTCTTTCAGTAACGTGGTTCAATTATTAGACAAAGGCCAAACTTAATAAAAGAATTATTTATTATGCCAAAAAATATTATGCACAATGCATTATTAATAAAAGTTGGTACAAATGAAATGGCACATTAGCAAACAGTGTTTGAAAATAAAAAGGGAGAAAAACAGAATGGAATTACTTTCCTAGTTTCAAGATCTGTGCCAGGGGCTGGCATGAAGCAATGGATTCTTAGTCTGTAGAACAGCTCCCCTTGTAAGAATGGCATCTCATAGCTGAAAAAGATTCTTATACCTCTTTTCCATAGATCAGGTTGCCTGACCACACCCTCCTGGGCAGGCTAAGAAACCCCCCTGTCTTTAAACACATATAGGCATTAGACCAATGTCCTTTTATTGACCTTATCAGGATGTGGGGGAGAAGCACTGTGGTATCTCTGGAGCTGACAGATTGACTCAATGCATACACAATAACATTTGGAGGAAGGGTTTTTTAGAAACTATTTATGATGGGTTCTGGCACACCAAAGAAAACACAAACAAACCCAGTGCACATCTATTTCTAAAAAACAAACAACGGTTCTTAGTTCACAATTACACAGAATTAACCCCTTTCTCAGCTAACTTCTGAGGTATTTGTGACACTGAGGGACGTCCGTCTCAAGACCATCCTGGGTGATTGTGACTACGGTTGCATGTCTGTCAGGATGGGGAGCTGTTTGGGGTGCCAGGAAGGCACAGGGCCCCTGGTCTCAGGAGGTAAAGCTCCCTCCTGGTCTCATTTTGGATCTTCTGGCAATATACAATGCTCTGAAGGCTTGGCCTCTGCAGGGTTTGTCCCAGTTAATCAAATTCCAATCAAACAATATATCCTTGGTGGCTTACATCAACCATCAGGGGGGAACAAGAAGCTCCCTAGTTTTGAGGGAAGTATCTTGGATTCTGGTGTGGGGGAGACCCTCATTTGTTCTCTGTCAGTGATCCACATTCAGGGTGTGGACAACTGGGAAGCGGATTTCCTCAGCAGATAATCCTTTCATTCGGGAGAATGGTCTCTCCATCCGAGTGTTTGCAGAGATTTGCAAGAGAAAGATCTTATAACGTCTCGATACCAAGCTACCCAGATAGGGGTTGAGGTACAGGGATCCTCAGACGGAGCTAACAGATGCATTAGTGGTGCCTTGGAGGTTCAATCTAATTTATCCTTTCCGACCGTTAACACTACTTCCTAGTGTAGTGGATTGAGTCAAGCAGGCGTCAGTGATACTGACTGCTCCGTTTTGGCCACAAAGGATATGGTTTGTGGATTTAGTGGGGATGTCATCATCTCCTCCGTGGAAAATACCTTGTCGCAGGGATCTGCTGACCAAGGTCTCTTTGTTCATCAATGTCTAGGTTTTCTGAGGCTGACTGTGTGGAGATTGAACACTTAGTCCTAGCCAAGAGAGGATTTTTTGGGAGAGTTATTTTTACTCTCATTCAAGCTCGTAAGCTGGTTGCTCGTCGCATCTATCATAAGGTGTGGAGGACCTACTTATTCTGTTCTCCAGGATGAACTGGAGAAGTGCTTTTCTGCAAGTCTCCTGAAGAGACAGTTTTCGGCCCTGTCTGTGTTACTGCAGAAGAGGTTTGCAGAGCTTCCAGATGTGCAGCCATTTGTTGGGACTCTGCTGGGATCAGACCTGTGTTTAGATCTAAGCCTCCTCCTTGGAGTTTAAATCTTGTCCTTAAGGTTTTACAACGGGCTCTGTTAGAGCCTATGCATGAAGCAGACATTAAATTGTTGTCTTGGAAGGTTCCTTTTCTACTGGCTATTGCTTCTGCGCGCATAGTATCTGTGATTGCTGTCTTGCAATGCGTCCCTCCTTATCTGGCTTTTCATGCCGATATGGCTGTTCTACGATCCAAGTTAGGTTTCTTCCTAAGGTTGTGTCAATTTGCAACATCAATCAAAAGATTGTGGTTCCTTTCTCATGTCTTAATCCTTCTTTGTTGAAGGAACGTTTACAACGTATTTCTGGATGTGGTTTGTGCCTTAAAGTTCTATCTTCGGGCCACAAAGGAATTTAGACAAACCTCTTTGTTCTCTTTTCCGGGAAGCGTAGGGGTCAGAGGGCCTTTTCTACTTCCTTATCTTTTTGTCTGAGGAGTGTCATCCGTTTTGCATAGAAACAGCTGGACATAAGCCTTCCCTGAGGATTACGGCTCATTCTAGAGAGCAGTGGTTTCCTCTTAAGCCTTCAAAAATGAGGCCTCTATGGATCAGATTTGTAAGGGGCTACCTGGTTCTCCTTACATACTTTTTCCAAAATTTTACAAGTTTGATGTTTTTGCTTCTTCTGAAGCAGATTTCGTGAAAGAGGTTTTGCTGGCTGTGGTGCCCTCAGATTAGGGTCCGCCTCTCTTTTTTCCCTCCCGTTAGCATTCTGTGTACTCTAGAGCTTGGGTATATGTTTCCCACAAGTAAGGAATGCAGCTGTGGACTCTTCCCATATTAAGATTGAAAACATAAATTATGCTTACCTGATAATGTAATTTCCATCTGTATGGGAAAAGTCCACAGCTCCCACCGTGTTCTCCAATGGGCGGCCCTAAATTTGAAATGTTTTCTTCTGGCCCCTTTTTCACCCTGATATTTCTCCTACTGTTTCTTGTTCCCTCGGCAGAATGACTGGGGTTATGAGGAAGTGAGGGAGGTATTTAAGCCTTTGGCAGGGGTGTCTTTGCTTCCTCCTTGTGGCCAGGTTCAGTATTTCCCACAAGTAATGAATGCAGCTGTGGACTCTTCCCATACAGATGGAAATGAAATTATCAGGTAAGCATAATTTATGTTTTTTACCTCTGTGATTACCCTGTATCTAAGCCTCTGCAGACTACCCCTTATTTCAGTTATATTAATATACTTTTTACCTCTATGATTACCTTGTATCTAAGCCTCTGCAGACTGCTCCTTATCTCAGTTATATTAATATACGTTTTACCTCTGTGATTACCCTGTATCTAAGCCTCTGCAGACTGCCCCTTATCTCAGTTATATTAATATACTTTTTACCTCTGTGATTACCCTGTATCTAAGCCTCTGCAGACTGCTCCTTATCTCAGTTATATTAATATACTTTTTACCTCTGTGATTACCTTGTATCCAACCCTCTGCAGACTGCTCCTTATCTCATTTATATTAATATACTTTTTACCTCTGTGATTACCTTGTATCTAAGCCTCTACAGAGTGCCCCCTTATCTCAGTTCTTTTGACAGACTTGCATTTTAACCAATTAGTGCTGTAACTCCACGGGAGTGAGCACAATGTTATCTATAAGGCACACATAAACTAACGCTGTCTAGTTGTAAAAAAACTGTCAGATAAGAGGTGGCCTTCAAGGGCTTAGAAATTATAATATGAGCCTACCTAGATTTAGCTTTCAACAAAGAATAACAAAAGAACAAAGCAAATTTGATGCTAAAAGTATATTGGAAAGTTGTTTACAATTGCATGCCCTATCTGAATCATGAAAGTCTAATTTTGACTACACTGTCCCTTTTAAGTCTGATACAAAACCCGCCTTTTTGATTTCTATAGTTATGTGCTACTGTCTTCCAAACTAAGGTGAGAAGGAAAAGTAAGCGGTTTCTCTTGCTGTACGCTTGAGTCTAGGTGTGTGTAGAATCTTGTTATTCAGCAGATTTAGTATAAAAGCGCAAGACACTATAAATATCTTTGCAAATTCAGATATTTTTGTGTTACAGTTTTACACTAATATATCCGGGGCCAAACATAGCGAAATTCCGCTGCCTGCGGCCATATCCAACATTCGTTTCTAATCTCTATAATGAAATTCTGCCTAATTTAGTTCCTGCTATGCCTAAAAGCTGCCTACAGCTGCATGCACCAGCATGACGGAATCTGTAGATGTTTGACGGAAAACAGATCAGCATTTAAAACTTTTTTTCTTTCCATATTCTTACACAGAGTCCTCTGATCCAGGACCCTGATATTCAAAACCTTGTCAGACCAACAAGACTGTTTGGGTTCGCCAGGCTCACAGTCTGGCGGTCTGTTAATATATTCTAAAATAGTGAACCTCGTGCTGACGAGTGGCGATGAGTCTCCTATAGGATATAATGGGGATAGCCATTTTTTTTGTTGTCTTTATAGTGTGTTTACACAACATAGACTGTGCATATGATCTGTGTAGTAACACTTCATATTATGCCAATGTATATTCAGGTTCACTAGATTTGTCACTGGGAAAAGTCGCAGCTGAAAAGCAGGCAACACTGATATGGCTGATCGCTAAGGACAAAGCTTTAAATATTGGGGGGGGGGGAAACACGGTAATGTTCCCCCATTAAAATACAGGTTACTCTGACAGAACACCCAGTAAACCACACAACGCCTTTATATTTGTGTCTGCGATCGACTTGTTAATAAAGACAAAAAAATAACAACTTCCTAGTAAAATTATAGAAACCAGGGGGAGACTGCACTATTGAAAACGGTACCCCCATAGAAAGACTAGCGTCATACAGGGTACGTTGTTGGTCATTAAGGGGTTAAGATTGCAATAATTGTGCGTTCTCAATATTCATATTTACATTATTATTCATATTTCACAATATTGCGATTGCACAACCGTGTTTTACATGCACTGTAGCAAATGGGTTTTATATTAATATATATCTATATGTATAAATACAGCTTTTAATAGAAGTGTTTTTACTAATATGTGTATATTGCAAAAATGCTTCTATTGAAATGCACTTGTTTACATTCCAATTTCGTGTGTAACGTCCCTTTAAATACCGGAGTCTAATGTCACCACAGTATGTGAGCATATAGGTACACACATGTATAATTTACCTATATATTTTATTAATGCACTGATTAATATGATCTGGTTTCTTCGGTTACAGAAAACGCACTGATGTTTTACACAGCGAGGTAGAGAGCAATCGCACTGCTGATCTGTGATAGTCACTGGCTGGCAGTAACCAGCGTGTGATTAGTGGGTGAGGGGACCAGGAGAGGGTTTGCTTCCTGAAGGTCACACGCTGAATTCATGTTGTTTTTATCCCCCAATTGAATTACACACAGCAATGTGACCGGCATCTTGTGATACTCATGAGATGGGCTGACTTTGTCCCAGTTTTAACTCTTTCATGTCCGAGCACTAAAGACCCCTTCTGTGGAGTGGAGACCGGAGCACGCAGCCATAATCTTTATATGTCACCAGCCTTTGTTTCTTGCTATATTATGTCCCTGTGTTTTATACGTACCATAGCATTTATCTGCAAAGCATCTTACATGCAGCATTATGGCTAAAACAGCATTATAGCAATTGCAGATGATTCAGAAACTGTTATTCCTTTTTTATTTTCAATCTTTACAGAAAAGAAGTTAAAGCAAATTTATTATAATTTATTGCTAAGTTCTCCTACGGTCAGACAGGGTTGGTTTTGTTTTATTAAAGGATTTATTTAGATAAAGGACCAAATGAAGGAAGATTATATTGATAATTTAGCTCAATAGTTTACACTTATTTACTCCATTTAAGGGGACATGAAACCCAAATTTTTTATTTCATTACTCTGATGGAGCATAGAATTAAAAAAAGGTCTCTTATTTACTTCTATAATGCAATTTGCTTCAATCTCACGCTATTCTTTGTTAAAGGGACAGGAACCCCCATTTTTTTCTGTCAAAATTCTGATAGTACAGTTTTTAGTAACTTTGTATCATCAAATATGCTTCATTCTTTTGTTATCCTTTGCTAAAGGAACAGCACTGCACTACAGGCAGCTAACATCTAGTTAGCCAATCACAAGCAGTGTTAATTTCGTCGCCTAAAACTAGACTAAAATGACTATAAAACTTAAGAAATTCTAATGACTAAAATACGACTAAAACTAAGATGGCATTTTAGTCAAAAGACTATGACTAAAATTAATCAAAATTACATTTCTCCTACATTGGTGTGTCCGGTCCACGGCTTCATCCTTACTTGTGGGAATATTCTCTTCCCTAACAGGAAATGGCAAAGAGAGCACAGCAAAAGCTGCCCATATAGCTCCCCCTCTGGCTCCGCCCCCAGTCATTCTCTTTGCCGCTCTGAACAAGTAGCATCTCCACGGGGATGGTAAAGAGTATGTGGTGTTAGTTGTAGTTTTTTATTTCTTCTATCAAGAGTTTGTTATTTTAAAATAGTGCCGGTTTGTACTATTTACTCTACAACAGAAAGTGATGAAGAGTTCTGTTTAAAGAGGAGTATGATTTTAGCAGCAGTAACTAAAATCGATTGCTGTTCCCACGCAGGACTGTTGAAACCAGAGAACTTCAGTTGGGGGGAACAGTTTGCAGACTTTTCTGCTCAAGGTATGACTAGTCTCTTTTCTAACAAGACATAGTAATGCTAGAAGACTGTCATTTTCCCTTATGGGATCGGTAAGCCATTTTCTTACTCATAACAGAATGAAGGCTTATAAATGGGCTATATACTGGTTGACACTATTGTGGGCTAAATCGATTGATTTATATAATATTTATATGTCTTTTGGAAAACACTTTTGGGAACGTTTTTATTACGCCTGGCAGTTGTTTAGACACCTAATCTAGTCAGGAAGGCCCCTTCACTCTGGTATGCAGAGGGAGGAGGCCTCATTTTCGCGCCTTAGTTGCGCAGTTACTTCTGGAAGCAGTGCATGCAGCTTCATGTGAGAGGATCCTGTGGCCATAAAAACGATTCTAGAAGGCTTATTTCTGTGGTGAATAACCCCCAAGGAAAGGTAAAGCCGCAGCAAAGGCTGTGGCTGGGACTGTAGTGGGTTTAAACTGGTAAATTGAACAATTAGCTCCTGTTTGCTCATTTAAGGGGTTACAGACTTGAAATTTGGTGTGCAATACTTTCAAAGCATTAAGACACTAGGGTGCAAATTTTGTAAAGATCGGATATTTCCTTCATAGTTTTTCAAACATTCAGAAATAAAGTGTACTCTTTTTATTATTTAAAGAGACAGTAACGGTTTTGTTTAAAAACGGTTTTATTGCATTAATAGTCTGCCTAAGTCTGTCTAACATGTCTGTACCTTCAGATAGAATATGTTCTGTGTGTATGGAGGCCAAGGTGGTTCTCCCTTTAAATGTATGTGACAAATTGTGCCATGGCGTCCAAACAAAGTAAGGACAGTTCTGTCACATTTAATAAGGTTGCCCAAGATGATTCTTCAAATGAAGGTAGTGGGGATAGCTCATCATCCTCTCCTTCTGTGTCAACACAAGTTATGCCCGCGCAGGCGACACCTAGTACATCTAGCGCGCCAATGCTTGTTACTATGCAGCAATTAACGGCAGTAATGGATAATTCTATAGCTAATCTTTTATCCAAACTGCCAGCATTTCCCAGAAAGCGTGATTGCTCAGTTTTAAATACAGAGGATGAGCAAGTGTGTGCTGACGATAATTTATCTGTTATACCCTCACACCAGTCTGAATTGGCAGTGAGGGAAGGTCTGTCTGAGGGAGAAATTTCTGATTCAGGAAAAGTTTCTCAGCAGGCAGAACCTGATATTGTGACGTTTAAATTTAAGTTAGAACATCTCCGCGCCCTGCTTAAGGAGGTGCTAACTACTCTTGACGACTGCGACTCTTTGGTGATTCCAGAGAAATTGTGCAAAATGGACAAATTCCTTGAGGTCCCTGTGCACGCTGATGCCTTTCCGATACCCAAGAGGGTGGCGGACATAGTGAACAAGGAGTGGGAGAAGCCAGGTATACCTTTTTGTCCCACCTCCTATATTTAAGAAAATGTTCCCCATTGTCGACCCCAGAAGGGACGCATGGCAAACAGTCCCTAAGGTTGAGGGGGCAGTTTCTACGTTGGCCAAGCGCAGAACTATTCCCATTGAGGACAGTTGTGCTTTCAAAGATCCTATGGATAAAAAATTGGAATGATTGCTTAAAAAGATATTTGTTCAGCAAGGTTTCCTTCTCCAGCCAATTTCGTGCATTATTCCTGTCACAACGGCGGCGTCTTTTTGTTTCGAGGAACTAGAAAATTCGCTCAATAAGGAGACTTATTATTATTTTAGATGCCGCTTTGCAATTGGCAAAATTAGCGGCGAAAAATTCAGGTTTTGCAATTGTGGCGCGCAGAGCGCTTTGGCTAAAATCTTGGTCGGCGGATGTGTCGTCCAAGACAAAACTGCTTAATATTCCTTTCAAAGGTAAGACCCTTTTTGGGCCAGAATTGAAGGAGATTATTTCAGACATCACTGGGGGAAAGGGCCATGCCCTCCCACAGGATAGGCCTTTCAAGGCTAAGAACAAATCTAATTTTCGTTCCTTTCGCAATTTCAGAAACGGACCGTCTCCTAACTCTGCAGCCTCTAGAAAAGAGGGTAACGCTTCCCAGTCTAAACCAGCATGGAAACCAATGCAAGGCTGGAACAAGGGTAAACAGGCCAAGAAGCCTGCTGCTGCTACCAAGACAGCATGAAGGCGTAGCCCCCGATCCGGGACCGGATCTAGTAGGGGGCAAACTTTCTCTCTTTGCTCAGGCTTGGGCAAGAGATGTTCAGGATCCCTGGGCACTAGAAATAGTCTCTCAGGGTTATCTTCTAGAATTCAAGGAACTTCCTCCAAGGGGAAGGTTCCACATGTCTCGCTTATCTTCAGACCAGATAAAGAGACAGGCATTCTTACATTGCGTAAGAGACCTATTAAAGATGGGAGTGATACACCCAGTTCCAACAGCGGAACAAGGTCTGGGGTTTTACTCAAACCTGTTTGTAGTTCCCAAAAAAGAGGGAACTTTCAGGCCAATTCTGGATTTAAAAATTCTAAACAAATTCCTCAGAGTTCCATCATTCAAAATGGAAACCATTCGAACCATTTTACCAACAATCCAGGAGGGTCAATACATGACTACCGTGGACTTAAAGGATGCGTACCTACATATTCCTATCCACAAAGATCATCATCAGTTCCTAAGGTTCGCCTTTCTGGACAAACATTACCAGTTTGTGGCTCTTCCGTTCGGTTTAGCCACTGCTCCCAGAATTTTCACAAAGGTGCTAGGGTCCCTACAAGCGGTTCTAAGATCGAGGGGCATTGCGGTGGCACCTTACTTAGACGACATCCTAATCCAAGCGTCGTCCCTTTCCAGATCAAGGGCTCATACAGACATTGTATTATCCTTTCTCAGGTCTCACGGGTGGAAGGTGAACGTAGAAAAGAGTTCCCTGTCCCCGTCTACAAGGGTTCCCTTTCTGGGAACAATAATAGATTCTGTAGAAATGAAATCTTTCTGACAGAGGTCAGAAAATTAAAACTTCTAAACGCTTGTCAAGTTCTTCAATCTATTCCTCAGCCTTCCATAGCTCAGTGCATGGAGGTAATAGGACTAATGGTTGCAGCAATGGACATGGTTCCCTTTGCTCGAATTCATCTAAGACCATTGCAACTGTGCATGCTCAAACAGTGGAATGGGGATTATGCAGACTTGTCTCCTCAGATTCAAGTAGACCAGTTAACCAGAGACTCACTCCGTTGGTGGTTGACTCTAGATCACCTGTCTCAGGGAATGAGTTTCCGCAGACCAGAGTGGGTCATTGTCACGACCGACGCCAGTCTTTTAGGCTGGGGCGCGGTCTGGGACTCTCTGAAAGCTCAGGGTCTATGGTCTCGGGAAGAGTCTCTTCTCCCGATAAACATTCTGGAACTGAGAGCGATATTCAATGAGCTCCGGGCTTGGCCTCAACTAGCGAAGGCCAGATTCATAAGATTTCAGTCGGACAACATGACGACTGTAGCGTACATCAATCATCAGGGGGGAACAAAGAGTTCCTTGGCGATGAGAGAGGTATCCAAGATCATCAAGTGGGCGGAGGATCACTCCTGCCATCTATCTGCAATTCACATCCCAGGAGTAGACAACTGGGAGGCGGATTATTTGAGTCGTCAGACTTTCCATCCGGGGGAGTGGGAACTCCACCCGGAGGTCTTTGCCCAGTTAACTCAACTATGGGGCATTCCAGACATGGATCTGATGGAGTCTCGTCAGAACTTCAAGGTTCCTCGCTACGGGTCCAGATCCAGGGATCCCAAGGCGACACTAGTGGATGCATTGGTGGCGCCTTGGTCGTTCAACCTAGCTTATGTGTTTCCACCGTTTCCTCTCCTTCCCAGGCTTGTAGCCAGGATCAAACAGGAGAAGGCCTTGGTGATTCTGATAGCTCCTGCGTGGCCACACAGGACTTGGTATGCAGACCTGGTGAATATGTCATCGGCTCCACCATGGAAGCTACCTTTGAGACAGGATCTTCTAGTACAAGGTCCATTCGAACATCCAAATCTAGTCTCTCTGCAACTGACTGCTTGGAAATTGAACGCTTGATTTTATCTAAGCGTGGGTTTTCAGATTCAGTTATAGATACTCTGGTCCAAGCCAGAAAACCTGTGACCAGGAAAATTTACCATAAGATATGGAAAAAATATATCTGTTGGTGCGAATCCAAGGGATTCTCTTGGAGTAAAATTAAAATTCCTAGGATACTCTCCTTTCTCCAAGAGGGTTTGGATAAAGGGTTGTCAGCGAGTTCTCTAAAAGGACAGATATCTGCTCTGTCTGTTTTGTTGCACAAACGTCTGGCAGCAGTGCCAGATGTACAGGCATTTGTACAGGCCTTAGTCAGAATCAAGCCTGTCTACAGACCCATGACTCCTCCATGGAGTCTAAACTTAGTTCTTTCAGTTCTACAAGGGGTTCCGTTTGAACCTTTACATTCCATAGATATTAAGTTACTATCTTGGAAAGTTCTGTTTTTGGTTGCTATTTCTTCTGCTAGAAGAGTTTCTGAATTGTCTGCTTTGCAGTGCTCTTCACCCTATCTGGTATTCCATACAGATAAGGTTGTTTTGCGTACCAAACCTGGTTTTCTTCCAAAAGTGGTTTCCAACAGGAATATTAACCAGGAAATAGTTGTTCCCTCTCTGTGTTCGAATCCAGTTTCAAAGAAGGAACGTTTGTTACACAATTTAGATGTGGTCCGTGCTTTAAAATTTTATTTAGAAGCAACAAAGGATTTCAGACAGACTTCATCTTTGTTTGTCGTTTATTCTGGTAAGAGGAGAGGGCAGAAAGCTACTGCTACCTCTCTTTCTTTTTGGCTGAAAAGCATCATCCGATTGGCTTATGAGACTGCCGGACGGCAGCCTCCTGAACGAATTACAGCTCACTCTACTAGAGCTGTGGCTTCCACATGGGCCTTCAAGGACGAGGCTTCTGTTGATCAGATCTGTAAGGCTGTGACTTGGTCTTCTCTGCATACTTTTGCCAAATTTTACAAATTCGATACTTATGGAGGCTATTTTTGGGAGAAAGGTTTTGCAAGCCGTGGTGCCTTCCGTTTAGGTAACCTGACTTGTTCCCTCCCTTCATCCGTGTCCTAAAGCTTTGGTATTGGTTCCCACAAGTAAGGATGAAGCCGTGGACCGGACACACCAATGTAGGAGAAAACAGAATTTATGCGCTTACCTGATAAATTTCTTTCTCCTACGGTGTGTCCGGTCCACGGCCCGCCCTGGCTTTTTATTCAGGTTTCAAATTTTTTATTTCTGTACACTACAGTCACCACGGCACCCTATATTTTCTCCTTTTTCTCCTAACCGTCGGTCGAATGACTGGGGGGCGGAGCCAGAGGGGGAGCTATATGGGCAGCTTTTGCTGTGCTCTCTTTGCCATTTCCTGTTAGGGAAGAGAATATTCCCACAAGTAAGGATGAAGCCGTGGACCGGACACACCGTAGGAGAAAGAAATTTATCAGGTAAGCATAAATTCTGTTTTTAGTCAAAAGACTATGACTAAAACTAAATCAAAATTTGCTGACAAAAACATTTTATGCAAGGTGTTATAATCAATCCATATCCAATTACTTCTCTTTTGTAAAATTTATGAAACTTAATTTTATTAAATTTTAAGAAAAATAAAGACATGTTCTATACCACAACAGTTAAATCTGTTAAATCTGTATTGCATGTTCAAACCTTAAAGTGCCAGTAAACCATAAAAAAAATGTTATATAATTCTGCACATAGTGCAGAATTATATAACATTATAATAGCGCAACAGCAGTTATTTTTTTAAATTCAAAGGGGAAATTTGGTTTTACAATGTTTGCGCTATTATAATGTTATATAATTCTGCACTATGTGCAGAATTATATAACATTTTTTTTATGGTTTACTGTCCCTTTAATACCATAAATAAAAACAGTTTAATAAACCTTTACTCCAGGAGTATATATTGAGTTTCGAAGTTCTAGAGCAGTGTTAATATCGTTGGCGAAAATTTTTCGAACCTGTGAACAATCAATTGATTCTTCCTATAGAAATAAGCATAACCTATGAATATGGGTTTAAGTTATGCTGTGCCTGTGCTAGCTGCAGAAACTTTTGTTGTGTTGAGTTACTTGATACTTGTTTTAATTATTAACAGAGAACTGTTAAAGTTTTTATATTGTTTAAATAATGCATTACACTTTAACTACACCCCTTAGATTTTAGTAGACTAGTCGACTAAATCTACTGGAGATTCAGTCGACTAAAACTAGACTAAAACTAAAACAATTCAGATGACTAAAATACGACTAAAACTAAAATGGCATTTTAGTCAAAAGACTAAAACTAAGACTAAATTGAAACTTTCTGTCAAAATTAACACTGATCACAAGAGACAAATGTTTGCAGGCACCAATCAGCAGCAGCTCCCACTAGTGTAGGATACATGCGTATTCTTTTCTTTCATGTAATTAGCAAGAGTCCATGAGCTAGTGACGTATGGGATATACATTCCTACCAGGAGGGGCAAAGTTTCCCAAACCTCAAAATGCCTATAAATACACCCCTCACCACACCCACAATTCAGTTTTACAAACTTTGCCTCCGATGGAGGTGGTGAAGTAAGTTTGTGCTAGATTCTACGTTGATATGCGCTCCGCAGCAAGTTGGAGCCCGGTTTTCCTCTCAGCGTGCAGTGAATGTCAGAGGGATGTGAGGAGAGTATTGCCTATTTGAATGCAGTGATCTCCTTCTGAGGGGTCTATTTCATAGGTTCTCTGTTATCGGTCGTAGAGATTCATCTCTTACCTCCCTTTTCAGATCGACGATATACTCTTATATATACCATTACCTCTGCTGATTCTCGTTTCAGTACTGGTTTGGCTATCTGCTATATGTAGATGAGTGTCCTGGGGTAAGTAAGTCTTATTTTCTGTGACACTCCTAGCTATGGTTGGGCACTTTGTTTATAAAGTTCTAAATATATGTATTCAAACATTTATTTGCCTTGACTCAGAATGTTCAACTTTCCTTATTTTCAGACAGTCAGTTTCATATTTGGGATAATACATTTTTCTTACCTTAAAATTTGACTTTTCCCTGTGGGCTGTTAGGCTCGCGGGGGCTGAAAATGCTTCATTTTATTGCGTCATTCTTGGCGCGGACTTTTTTGGCGCAAAAATTCTATTTCCGTTTCCGGCGTCATACGTGTCGCCGGAAGTTGCGTCATTTTTTGACGTTATTTTGCGCCAAAAATGTCGGCGTTCCGGATGTTGCGTCATTTTTGGCGCCAAAAAGCATTTAGGCGCCAAATAATGTGGGCGTCTTATTTGGCGCGAAAAAATATGGGCGTCACTTTTGTCTCCACATTATTTAAGTCTCATTTTTTATTGCTTCTGGTTGCTAGAAGCTTGTTCTTTGGCATTTTTTCCCATTCCTGAAACTGTCATTTAAGGAATTTGATCAATTTTGCTTTATATATATGTTGTTTTTTCTCTTACATATTGCAAGATGTCTCACGTTGCATCTGAGTCAGAAGATACTACAGGAAAATCGCTGTCAAGTGCTGAATCTACCAAAGCTAAGTGTATCTGCTGTAAACTTTTGGTAGCTATTCCTCCAGCTGTTGTTTGTATTGATTGTCATGACAAACTTGTTAAAGCAGATAATATTTCCTTTAGTAAAGTACCATTGCCTGGTGCAGTTCCTTCAACATCTAAGGTGCAGAATGTTCCTGATAATATAAGAGATTTTGTTTCTGAATCCATAAAGAAGGCTATGTCTGTTATTTCTCCTTCTAGTAAACGTAAAAAATCTTTTAAAACTTCTCTCCCTACAGATGAATTTTTAAATGAACATCATCATTCTGATTCTGATGATTCCTCTGGTTCAGAGGATTCTGTCTCAGAGGTTGATGCTGATAAATCTTCATATTTATTTAAAATGGAATTTATTCGTTCTTTACTTAAAGAAGTACTAATTGCTTTAGAAATAGAGGATTCTGGTCCTCTTGATACTAATTCTAAACGTTTAGATAAGGTATTTAAAGCTCCTGTGGTTATTCCAGAAGTTTTTCCTGTTCCTAATGCTATTTCTGCAGTAATTTCCAAAGAATGGGATAATTTGGGTAATTCATTTACTCCTTCTAAACGTTTTAAGCAATTATATCCTGTGCCGTCTGACAGATTAGAATTTTGGGACAAGATCCCTAAAGTTGATGGGGCTATTTCTACCCTTGCTAAACGTACTACTATTCCTACGTCAGATGGTACTTCGTTTAAGGATCCTCTAGATAGGAAAATTGAGTCCTTTCTAAGAAAAGCTTATCTGTGTTCAGGTAATCTTCTTAGACCTGCTATATCTTTGGCTGATGTTGCTGCAGCTTCAACTTTTTGGTTGGAAACTTTAGCGCAACAAGTAACACATCGTGATTCTCATGATATTATTATTCTTCTTCAGCATGCTAATAATTTTATCTGTGATGCCATTTTTGATATTATCAGAGTTGATGTCAGGTTTATGTCTCTAGCTATTTTAGCTAGAAGAGCTTTATGGCTTAAAACTTGGAATGCTGATATGGCTTCTAAATCAACTTTACTTTCCATTTCTTTCCAGGGTAACAAATTATTTGGTTCTCAGTTGGATTCCATTATTTCAACTGTTACTGGTGGGAAAGGAACTTTTTTACCACAGGATAAAAAATCTAAGGGTAAAAACAGGGCTAATAATCGTTTTCGTTCCTTTCGTTTCAACAAAGAACAAAAGCCTGATCCTTCATCCTCAGGAGCAGTTTCAGTTTGGAAACCATCTCCAGTCTGGAATAAATCCAAGCCAGCTAGAAAGGCAAAGCCTGCTTCTAAGTCCACATGAAGGTGCGGCCCTCATTCCAGCTCAGCTGGTAGGGGGCAGGTTACGTTTTTTCAAGGAAATTTGGATCAATTCTGTTCACAATCTTTGGATTCAGAGCATTGTTTCAGAAGGGTACAGAATTGGTTTCAAGTTAAGACCTCCTGCAAAGAGATTTTTTCTTTCCCGTGTCCCAGTAAATCCAGTAAAAGCTCAAGCATTTCTGAAATGTGTTTCAGATCTAGAGTTGGCTGGAGTAATTATGCCAGTTCCAGTTCCGGAACAGGGGATGGGGTTTTATTCAAATCTCTTCATTGTACCAAAGAAGGAGAATTCTTTCAGACCAGTTCTGGATCTAAAAATATTGAATCGTTATGTAAGGATACCAACGTTCAAGATGGTAACTGTAAGGACTATCTTACCTTTTGTTCAGCAAGGGAATTATATGTCCACAATAGATTTACAGGATGCATATCTGCATATTCCGATTCATCCAGATCATTATCAGTTCCTGAGATTCTCGTTTCTGGACAAGCATTACCAGTTTGTGGCTCTGCCGTTTGGCCTAGCTACAGCTCCAAGAATTTTTACAAAGGTTCTCGGTGCCCTGCTGTCTGTAATCAGAGAACAGGGTATTGTGGTATTTCCTTATTTGGACGATATCTTGGTACTTGCTCAGTCTTTACATTTAGCAGAATCTCATACGAATCGACTTGTGTTGTTTCTTCAAGATCATGGTTGGAGGATCAATTTACCAAAAAGTTCTTTGATTCCTCAGACAAGGGTAACCTTTCTGGGTTTCCAGATGGATTCAGTGTCCATGACTCTGTCTTTAACAGACAAGAGACGTCTAAAGTTGATTACAGCTTGTCGAAACCTTCAGTCACAATCATTCCCTTCGGTAGCCTTATGCATGGAAATTCTAGGTCTTATGACTGCTGCATCGGACGCGATCCCCTTTGCTCGTTTTCACATGCGACCTCTTCAGCTCTGTATGCTGAAGCAATGGTGCAAGGATTACACGAAGATATCTCAATTAATATCTTTAAAACCGATTGTTCGACACTCTCTAACATGGTGGACAGATCACCATCGTTTAATTCAGGGGGCTTCTTTTGTGCTTCCGACCTGGACTGTAATTTCAACAGATGCAAGTCTCACAGGTTGGGGAGCTGTGTGGGGATCTCTGACGGCACAAGGAGTTTGGGAATCTCAGGAGGTGAGATTACCGATCAATATTTTGGAACTCCGTGCAATTTTCAGAGCTCTTCAGTTTTGGCCTCTTCTGAAGAGAGAATCGTTCATTTGTTTTCAGACAGACAATGTCACAACTGTGGCATACATCAATCATCAAGGAGGGACTCACAGTTCTCTGGCTATGAAAGAAGTATCTCGAATTTTGGTTTGGGCGGAATCCAGCTCCTGTCTAATCTCTGCGGTTCATATCCCAGGTGTAGACAATTGGGAAGCGGATTATCTCAGTCGCCAAACGTTGCATCCGGGCGAATGGTCTCTTCACCCAGAGGTATTTCTTCAGATTGTTCAATGTGGGAACTTCCAGAAATAGATCTGATGGCGTCCCATCTAAACAAGAAACTTCCCAGGTATCTGTCCAGATCCCGGGATCCTCAGGCGGAGGCAGTGGATGCATTATCACTTCCTTGGAAGTATCATCCTGCCTATATCTTTCCGCCTCTAGTTCTTCTTCCAAGAGTAATCTCCAAGATTCTGAAGGAATGCTCGTTTGTTCTGCTGGTAGCTCCGGCATGGCCTCACAGGTTTTGGTATGCGGATCTTGTCCGGATGGCCTCTTGCCAACCGTGGACTCTTCCGTTAAGACCAGACCTTCTGTCACAAGGTCCTTTTTTCCATCAGGATCTGAAATCCTTAAATTTAAAGGTATGGAGATTGAACGCTTGATTCTTGGTCAAAGAGGTTTCTCTGACTCTGTGATTAATACTATGTTACAGGCTCGTAAATCTGTATCTCGAGAGATATATTATAGAGTCTGGAAGACTTATATTTCTTGGTGTCTTTCTCATCATTTTTCCTGGCATTCTTTTAGAATACCGAGAATTTTACAGTTCCTTCAGGATGGTTTAGATAAGGGTTTGTCCGCAAGTTCTTTGAAAGGACAAATCTCTGCTCTTTCTGTTCTTTTTCACAGAAAGATTGCTATTCTTCCTGATATTCATTGTTTTGTACAAGCTTTGGTTCGTATAAAACCTGTCATTAAGTCAATTTCTCCTCCTTGGAGTTTGAATTTGGTTCTGGGAGCTCTTCAAGCTCCTCCGTTTGAACCTATGCATTCATTGGACATTAAATTACTTTCTTGGAAAGTTTTGTTCCTTTTGGCCATCTCTTCTGCCAGAAGAGTTTCTGAATTATCTGCTCTTTCTTGTGAGTCTCCTTTTCTGATTTTTCATCAGGATAAGGCAGTGTTGCGAACTTCTTTTGAATTTTTACCTAAAGTTGTGAATTCCAACAACATTAGTAGAGAAATTGTGGTTCCTTCATTATGTCCTAATCCTAAGAATTCTTAGGAGAAATCGTTGCATTCTTTGGATGTTGTTAGAGTTTTGAAATATTATGTTGAAGCTACGAAATCTTTTCGTAAGACTTCTAGTCTATTTGTTATCTTTTCCGGTTCTAGAAAAGGCCAGAAAGCTTCTGCCATTTCTTTGGCATCTTGGTTGAAATCTTTAATTCATCTTGCCTATGTTGAGTCGGGTAAAACTCCGCCTCAGAGAATTACAGCTCATTCTACTAGGTCAGTTTCTACTTCCTGGGCGTTTAGGAATGAAGCTTCGGTTGACCAGATCTGCAAAGCAGCAACTTGGTCCTCTTTGCATACTTTTACTAAATTCTACCATTTTGATGTATTTTCTTCTTCTGAAGCAGTTTTTGGTAGAAAAGTACTTCAGGCAGCGGTTTCAGTTTGAATCTTCTGCTTATGTTTTTCGTTAAACTTTATTTTGGGTGTGGATTATTTTCAGCAGGAATTGGCTGTCTTTATTTTATCCCTCCCTCTCTAGTGACTCTTGTGTGGAAAGATCCACATCTTGGGTAGTCATTATCCCATACGTCACTAGCTCATGGACTCTTGCTAATTACATGAAAGAAAACATAATTTATGTAAGAACTTACCTGATAAATTCATTTCTTTCATATTAGCAAGAGTCCATGAGGCCCGCCCTTTTTTTGTGGTGGTTATGATTTTGTATAAAGCACAATTATTCCAATTCCTTATTTTATATGCTTTCGCACTTTTTTATCACCCCACTTCTTGGCTATTCGTTAAACTGAATTGTGGGTGTGGTGAGGGGTGTATTTATAGGCATTTTGAGGTTTGGGAAACTTTGCCCCTCCTGGTAGGAATGTATATCCCATACGTCACTAGCTCATGGACTCTTGCTAATATGAAAGAAATGAATTTATCAGGTAAGTTCTTACATAAATTATGTTTTTCAGCTATGGAAACCAATAGAACAAAGCACATTTGAAAATAGAAGCGATTCTAAAAGTGTCTTAAAATGACCTGCTCTATAAGTTTATATCTTCAGGTTGGTAAACTGCATGTAGATTTCTTCAGCTCTTTATACCAGTAAACGCTGCTGCCATCTAGTGTTCTTGCATATGTATAACATTGTTAAACGTATTCTTGCAAAACTGCTTCTGAATTGTGCACCAGACACATGCGTGCTCCTCAGCTTACCTACCTGCTGTAAATAAATCACACTAAGAGAATGAAGTAAATATACTAGAAGTCAGTTGCAAACTTTGATAAAAGTGTTTGCTCTGTCTGAATCATGAAAGAAAACACCTTGGTTCTCATGTTGTTGTTGTTTTGTGTTGGTAAATCAGGCACACTGGTGTAGGTTTATGCATTGCTCTGACCATTGCTCATGAGTAGAAGTTTCATGCAAACTCCTGCACTCACTGCACATGCTCAGTAGCCAGTGATTGACAGGCGTGCTGTGAACAAACAGCTGTAATTGTTGATTAAAATGGCAAATATGATCAGTTTAATACAAATAGGAGTTGTCTTTGTGTAATATAAGCACGTACTATTTAGTAGACAGCGCTGCGTGATGAATAAATGTTTTACCATTGAGTACAGAGACTTCTGGATACGCTCGTGTAACAGGTGTTCTGCCAGAGGATATGAGAGGTGATTTAAACAATATGGTGACACAAAACATGATGCAGATCACAGCTGCCGGACATATGTAGTCTGTCTATATTCATGTGTGATCCAAACCCAGGAGTCTTCATTAAAGACTCAACAAATAGCGTCATGATGACTAATGAAATCCAACCAGTATTTTGCTCAGTATTCCAGCTTCATCATATATGATTTATGCTCCCTGGGTCTGTACAGTGTCATTGTGCCTGGGGGCCATTGCTCTGCTAAATCGATATGAGTGCACAAAGGACACACTGTGAATTAGGGCAAGCAGTGTTTGTATGGAAATGTCCCTTTTAATCTACAAACACCAGGTGCCAGGGAGCAACAGTCCTATAAAATCTGACTTCTGTGAACTATATTTTTGCTTATTCTACAAATATTGCTCAAATACTCTTGTCTGGCTGCTAAAAAAAAATGTGCAAGCGGCTGCATAATATTATGGCTGGATTACAAGACTGGTGTAATTTTATCAACCCCTTTCTTAAAGGGACACTAAATGTATCAGTGTTCTCCACAGAAAATGTCAGCCGGGTTGGGGCAGTGTAATACTATGTAAAATTATAAAGATTTCAGCTATTCAAGGCACAAATTAATTGCATAAATAAAAAAGAGAGAAGCGCTCAACCTGGGAACGAACAATAGCATAATAGCTTGTTCTATGGCTAGTTACCACCCAAGAAGCAGCCTCTTTTTGCTCAACGTGTGCCTTTCACAGAGAAGAACTTTCCGGAAGCATATCAGTCTGATCCTGACTTCACAGTACAGTCCAGCCCGAAATACCAGGCAATCCCTCTCTGAACGAGAGAAACGGCAAAACCCCAGACGTACGTTTCGGCCTATTGTGGGCCTCGTCAGTGAGGTGCAGCCATATCCCTCTAGGCACACTGAGCAACGGGTCCACGTCTGGATTCCCGCATCACACTTAGAAAGACTTCCCCAAGTGTCATTATTTGCATAAATAAAAAGAGAGAAGCGCTCAACCTGGGAACGAACAATAGCATAATTGCTTGTTCTATGAAATTAAATTGCATATTTTTAAATAATTTTATGATAATCTGTTCAATAGGCATTGGAAAATGTTAATTTCTCCAACATAGGTGTGTCCGGTCCACGGCGTCATCCTTACTTGTGGGATATTCTCTTCCCCAACAGGAAATGGCAAAGAGCCCAGCAAGGCTGGTCACATGATCCCTCCTAGGCTCCGCCTACCCCAGTCATTCTCTTTGCCGTTGTACAGGCAACATCTCCACGGAGATGGCTTAGAGTTTTTTAGTGTTTAACTGTAGTTTTTATTATTCAATCAAGAGTTTGTTATTTTAAAATAGTGCTGGTATGTACTATTTACTCAGAAACAGAAAAGAGATGAAGATTTCTGTTTGTATGAGGAAAATGATTTTAGCACCGTAACTAAAATCCATGGCTGTTCCACACAGGACTGTTGAGAGCAATTAACTTCAGTTGGGGGAACAGTGTGCAGTCTCTTGCTGCTTGAGGTATGACACATTCTAACAAGACGATGTAATGCTGGAAGCTGTCATTTTTTCCCTATGGGATCCGGTAAGCCATGTTTATTACGATGGTAAATAAGGGCTTCACAGGGCTTATTAAGATTGTAGACTTTTCTGGGCTAAATCGATTCAGTTTTAAAACATATTTAGCTTTGAGGAATCATTTTATCTGGGTTTATTGATATTATAATATCGGCAGGCACTGTATTAGACACCTTATTTCTCTGGGGCTTTCCCAAAGCATAAGCAGAGCCTCATTTTCGCGCCGGTGTGGCGCACTTGTTTTTGAGAGGCATGGCATGCAGTCGCATGTGAGAGGAGCTCTGATACTTAGAAAAGACTTTCTGAAGGCGTCATTTGGTATCGTATTCCCCTTTGGGCTTGGTTGGGTCTCAGCAAAGCAGATACCAGGGACTGTAAAGGGGTTAAAGTGTTAAAACGGCTCCGGTTCCGTTATTTTAAGGGTTAAAGCTTCCAAATTTGGTGTGCAATACTTTTAAGGCTTTAAGACACTGTGGTGAAAATTTGGTGAATTTTGTACAATTCCTTCATGTTTTTTCGCAATTGCAGTAATAAAGTGTGTTCAGTTTAAAATTTAAAGTGACAGTAACGGTTTTATTTTAAAACGTTTTTTGTACTTTATTATCAAGTTTATGCCTGTTTAACATGTCTGAACTACCAGATAGACTGTGTTCTGAATGTGGGGAAGCCAGAATTCCTGTTCATTTAAATAAATGTGATTTATGTGATAATGACAATGATGCCCAAGATGATTCCTCAAGTGAGGGGAGTAAGCATGGTACTGCATCATTCCCTCCTTCGTCTACACGAGTCTTGCCCACTCAGGAGGCCCCTAGTACATCTAGCGCGCCAATACTGCTTACTATGCAACAATTAACGGCTGTAATGGATAATTCTGTCAAAAACATTTTAGCCAAAATGAACCCTTGTCAGCGTAAGCGTGGCTGCTCTGTTTTAGTTACTGAAGAGCATGACGACGCTGATATTAATATCTCTGAAGGGCCCCTAACCCTATCTGAGGGGGCCAGGGAGGTTTTGTCTGAGGGAGAAATTACTGATTCAGGGAACATTTCTCAACAGGCTGAACCTGATGTAATTGCATTTAAATTTAAGTTGGAACATCTCCGCATTCTGCTTAAGGAGGTATTATCCACTCTGGATGATTGTGAAAAGTTGGTCATCCCAGAGAAACTATGTAAAATGGACAAGTTCCTAGAGGTGCCGGAGCTCCCAGAAGCTTTTCCTATACCCAAGCGGGTGGCGGACATTGTTAATAAAGAATGGGAAAGGCCCGGTATTCCTTTCGTCCCTCCCCCCATATTTAAAAAATTGTTTCCTATGGTCGACCCCAGAAAGGACTTATGGCAGACAGTCCCCAAGGTCGAGGGAGCGGTTTCTACTTTAAACAAACGCACCACTATACCCATAGAGGATAGTTGTGCTTTCAAAGATCCTATGGATAAAAAATTAGAAGGTTTGCTTAAAAAGATGTTTGTTCAGCAGGGTTACCTTCTACAACCAATTTCATGCATTGTCCCTGTCACTACAGCCGCATGTTTCTGGTTTGATGAACTGATAAAGGCGCTCGATAGTGATTCTCCTCCTTATGAGGAGATTATGGACAGAATCAATGCTCTCAAATTGGCTAATTCTTTCACCCTAGACGCCACTTTGCAATTGGCTAGGTTAGCGGCTAAGAATTCTGGGTTTGCTATTGTGGCGCGCAGAGCGCTTTGGTTGAAATCTTGGTCGGCTGACGCGTCTTCCAAGAACAAGCTACTAAACATTCCTTTCAAGGGGAAAACGCTGTTTGGCCCTGACTTGAAAGAGATTATCTCGGATATCACTGGGGGTAAGGGCCACGCCCTTCCTCAGGATCGGCCTTTCAAGGCGAAAAATAGACCCAATTTTCGTCCCTTTCGTAAAAACGGACCAGCCCAAAGTGCTACGTCCTCTAAGCAAGAGGGTAATACTTCTCAAGCCAAGCCAGCTTGGAGACCAATGCAAGGCTGGAACAAGGGAAAGCAGGCCAAGAAGCCTGCCACTGCTACCAAGACAGCATGAAATATTGGCCCCCGATCCGGGACCGGATCTGGTGGGGGGCAGACTCTCTCTCTTCGCTCAGGCTTGGGCAAGAGATGTTCTGGATCCTTGGGCGCTAGAAATAGTCTCCCAGGGTTATCTTCTGGAATTCAAGGGACTTCCCCCAAGGGGGAGGTTCCACAGGTCTCAGTTGTCTTCAGACCACATAAAAAGACAGGCGTTCTTACATTGTGTAGAAGACCTGTTAACAATGGGAGTGATTCATCCTGTTCCACTAAGAGAACAAGGGATGGGGTTCTACTCCAATCTGTTCATAGTTCCCAAAAAAGAGGGAACGTTCAGACCAATCTTAGATCTCAAGATCTTAAACAAGTTTCTCAAGGTTCCATCTTTCAAGATGGAAACCATTCGAACTATTCTTCCTTCCATCCAGGAGGGTCAATTCATGACCACGGTGGATTTAAAGGATGCGTATCTACATATTCCTATCCACAAGGAACATCATCGGTTCCTAAGGTTTGCATTCCTGGACAAACATTACCAGTTCGTGGCGCTTCCTTTCGGATTAGCCACTGCTCCAAGGATTTTCACAAAGGTACTAGGCTCCCTTCTAGCGGTGCTAAGACCAAGGGGCATTGCAGTAGTACCTTACCTGGACGACATTCTGATTCAAGCGTCGTCCCTTCCTCAAGCAAAGGCTCACACGGACATTGTCCTGGCCTTTCTCAGATCTCACGGCTGGAAAGTGAACGTGGAAAAGAGTTCTCTATCCCCGTCAACAAGGGTTCCCTTCTTGGGAACAATTATAGACTCTTTAGAAATGAGGATCTTTCTAACAGA
The DNA here is from genome assembly GCF_027579735.1 of Bombina bombina. NCBI lineage: Eukaryota > Metazoa > Chordata > Amphibia > Anura > Bombinatoridae > Bombina > Bombina bombina. The sequence goes on from NC_069505.1 coordinate 420,710,262, forward strand.
GGCCAGAAAAACAAAACTTCTAGACTCTTGTCGGATACTTCATTCCGTTCCTCTTCCTTCCATAGCTCAGTGCATGGAAGTGATCGGGTTGATGGTAGCGGCGATGGACATAGTTCCTTTTGCGCGCATTCATCTAAGACCATTACAACTGTGCATGCTCAGTCAGTGGAATGGGGACTATACAGACTTGTCTCCGAAGATACAAGTAAATCAGAGGACCAGAGACTCACTCCGTTGGTGGCTGTCCCTGGACAATCTGTCTCAAGGGATGACGTTCCGCAGACCAGAGTGGGTCATTGTCACGACCGACGCCAGTCTGATGGGCTGGGGCGCGGTCTGGGGATCCCTGAAAGCTCAGGGTCTTTGGTCTCGGGAAGAATCTCTTCTACCGATAAATATTCTGGAACTGAGAGCGATATTCAATGCTCTCAAGGCCTGGCCTCGGCTAGCGAGGACCAAGTTCATACGGTTTCAATCAGACAACATGACAACTGTTGCGTACATCAACCATCAGGGGGGAACAAGGAGTTCCCTAGCGATGGAAGAAGTGACCAAAATCATTCTATGGGCGGAGTCTCACTCCTGCCACCTGTCTGCTATCCACATCCCAGGAGTGGAAAATTGGGAAGCGGATTTTCTGAGTCGTCAGACATTGCATCCGGGGGAGTGGGAACTCCATCCGGAAATCTTTGCCCAAATCACTCACCTGTGGGGCATTCCAGACATGGATCTGATGGCTTCTCGTCAGAACTTCAAAGTTCCTTGCTACGGGGCCAGATCCAGGGATCCCAAGGCGGCTCTAGTGGATGCACTAGTAGCACCTTGGACCTTCAAACTAGCTTATGTGTTACCGCCATTTCCTCTCATCCCCAGGCTGGTAGCCAGGATCAATCAGGAGAGGGCGTCGGTGATCTTGATAGCTCCTGCGTGGCCACGCAGGACTTGGTATGCAGATCTGGTGAATATGTCATCGGCTCCACCTTGGAAGCTACCTTTGAGACGAGACCTTCTTGTTCAGGGTCCGTTCGAACATCCGAATCTGGTTTCACTCCAGCTGACTGCTTGGAGATTGAACGCTTGATTTTATCGAAGCGAGGATTCTCAGATTCTGTTATCGATACTCTTGTTCAGGCCAGAAAGCCTGTAACTAGAAAGATTTACCACAAAATTTGGAAAAAATATATCTGTTGGTGTGAATCTAAAGGATTCCCTTGGGACAAGGTTAAGATTCCTAGGATTCTATCCTTCCTTCAAGAAGGATTGGAAAAAGGATTATCTGCTAGTTCCCTAAAGGGACAGATTTCTGCCTTGTCGGTATTACTTCACAAAAAGCTGGCAGCTGTGCCAGATGTTCAAGCCTTTGTTCAGGCTCTGGTTAGAATCAAGCCTGTTTACAAACCTTTGACTCCTCCTTGGAGTCTCAATTTAGTTCTTTCAGTTCTTCAGGGGGTTCCGTTTGAACCCTTACATTCCGTTGATATTAAGTTATTATCTTGGAAAGTTTTGTTTTTAGTTGCGATTTCTTCTGCTAGAAGAGTCTCAGAATTATCTGCTCTGCAGTGTTCTCCTCCTTATCTGGTGTTCCATGCAGATAAGGTGGTTTTACGTACTAAACCTGGTTTTCTTCCAAAAGTTGTTTCTAACAAAAACATTAACCAGGAGATTATCGTACCTTCTCTGTGTCCAAAACCAGTTTCAAAGAAGGAACGTTTGTTGCACAATTTGGATGTTGTTCGCGCTCTAAAATTCTATTTAGATGCTACAAAGGATTTTAGACAAACATCTTCCTTGTTTGTTGTTTATTCAGGTAAAAGGAGAGGTCAAAAAGCAACTTCTACCTCTCTCTTTTTGGATTAAAAGCATCATCAGATTGGCTTACGAGACTGCCGGACGGCAGCCTCCCGAAAGAATCACAGCTCATTCCACTAGGGCTGTGGCTTCCACATGGGCCTTCAAGAACGAGGCTTCTGTTGATCAGATATGTAGGGCAGCGACTTGGTCTTCACTGCACACTTTTACCAAATTTTACAAGTTTGATACTTTTGCTTCTTCTGAGGCTATTTTTGGGAGAAAGGTTTTGCAAGCCGTGGTGCCTTCCATTTAGGTGACCTGATTTGCTCCCTCCCTTCATCCGTGTCCTAAAGCTTTGGTATTGGTTCCCACAAGTAAGGATGACGCCGTGGACCGGACACACCTATGTTGGAGAAAACAGAATTTATGTTTACCTGATAAATTTCTTTCTCCAACGGTGTGTCCGGTCCACGGCCCGCCCTGGTTTTTTAATCAGGTCTGATAATTTATTTTCTTTAACTACAGTCACCACGGTACCATATGGTTTCTCCTATGCAAATATTCCTCCTTAACGTCGGTCGAATGACTGGGGTAGGCGGAGCCTAGGAGGGATCATGTGACCAGCCTTGCTGGGCTCTTTGCCATTTCCTGTTGGGGAAGAGAATATCCCACAAGTAAGGATGACGCCGTGGACCGGACACACCGTTGGAGAAAGAAATTTATCAGGTAAACATAAATTCTGTTATTAGCTCATTTTAGCTTAATATACATATTGGCTTAAATATTAGCAAGGTGGTCAATAAAATAAGCTGGGTGGTGCATCCATTAAGGAAGTCTTGGGGAGAACACTCTATCACCCATTCCAATGTATATTAAACACTGCATGTATTACATAGTTGATCTGAAAAGTTACAGAAAAACACAATGTAAACAGAAGTCCTTTGTGTGATGTGTAATATACAGTGTGTACTGCGATGGTTATGTACATTGCACAAAAGCTATACGCTTAGTGCCCCTTAAAGTGTTTCCACATATTGATCAGGCTTCTCTGTTCAAAGAGACAACTTTTTGGATAATATTAATCTTTATTTAGCTCAATATATAAAATGTATTGAATGTTGAAATATAAAAAGAAAAGTAAATATGCTGGTCTAATTTCGAGTTCACCAGACCGCACATATGGTACAAAACCCTCCCCATGCCTGTGCCTGGGCTGCTGTTTCCCAGTACACACCTCTGATGTATGCAATTTCTACCTTATCATTTGCTTCTTCCCGTATGAGGTGGCCCTATGTTGCAGAAAGAGCTCTATTAATGTTAAAATATTTTGGTGTATAAAAAAGGTAAAACTGTTTTTAAACTAACAGGAAGTGCATGCATGTGCACAACTCATCCAAACAGACAGCTTACTCACTGACAAATGATAGCTCCCTCTGGTGGTGGACAGTGAAACACCCCACAAACATAAAAACAAAACTTTTATTCAGAACAGGAACATCCATTTAAAAACCAAAAAATAAAAATCTATAACACAGCGTAAAATGCCTTTATTCTAGCGGCAGAAAAAACATGACTTTTATATGCTTATTAAAATCAACCTCTGTTTATACTGTTACGGTATTCTTCTACATTTTACAGCAAAACTTGCCACAAGGCCAGTGAATCCTACCCCTGCTCGACGTGCTTTCTTCACATTTTGTCTAACATCTGTAAAAACTCCAAATCCCACGCACCACCTGCTATAAGCAACGACCTGTTCCCCCTTCTGTATAGATAAACTGGTAAAAAGCTGATTTTAAAATGAATAATGCAGAATAGATTCATTATAAAGGACCCTGGCATGGAGTTCTTTAAACACATCAAACATTTACTTTATCATGTTTTGTTGTAACATCATTTTAAATACAGTTTCAGGTAACATCTTTCTTTCTTCTCTTGCTACAGGTTTTTTCCATAGTGGTATTCGGCTGCATAGTCAATGAAGGGTATGTTAATCGCTCAAATGAGGAAGAGGAGCACTGCATCTTTAACAGGAACCGCAGTGCATGTACTTACGGTGTGTCTGTAGGGGTGTTGGCGTTCCTCACCTGCTTGGCGTATCTGGCTTTGGACATCCACTTTCCTCAGATAAGCAGTGTCAAGGACCGCAAGAAAACAGTGCTGTCTGACATTGGTGTGTCAGGTGAGCACACACTGCTACACTTTATGTTTGTCCTATCAACCTTTAACCCAACCGTCTGACTCCATTTGTCACTTGCACTCACTTTTTTTCCTGATGTCTATTGTGAACATTCATGTTTATATCTTTGTATGTTCAGTTTAGGCAGTCACCCCCCGCCCCCCAATCTGTTGCTGCTACTCTTTTTATACAGTTATTCCATCCCTTTTATATTCTCTTCTTGTTTTAGCTGCATGGGCCTTCTTTTGGTTTGTTGGTTTCTGCTTCCTGGCCAACCAGTGGCAGGCTTCTAAACTAGAGGACAATCCGTTGAATGAAGGTGCAGATGCTGCTCGTGCTGCCATCACTTTTTCATTCTTCTCCATTTTCACATGGGTGAGTAGAGTATCCTTGTTTTTTACCCTTTGGATTATACATGTTGGTCTAGCAGCCGTATTCATCTAAACACTTAGTGTGGTGTCTGTATCATTATTAGTGTCACCGTTGAGTTTTGTATGGTGTCGGAAGTGGGATCCTTCAGCCTGTCTACTGTGTGTTGCCATCATTATTGGATTGAGCCCTGGGGTATTTTATCTAATAACATTATCCATCCCACAGGGTTTCCTAGCAGTACTGAGGCTGCAACATCTGAAGGATATTACCTTCCAAGAGGAATACAGCAGTCTTTTCCCCCCAACCCCTCAATCTTTTCCTTAACTTAAAATTAACACAAGATGTTTTTTCACAGCTCTCCTTATAATTCTTAATCCTGTATGTGCCACACTTTGCTTTTCCCTGTGCCAATATTTTGAGGTGTTCAGGCCTGCAAGTGCACCTTCTTCCTTGAGCTGTATAGTTAACATGTGCCAATTTCTATGCAATGAGATAAACGCCAGTCTGATCATTTGCAGCGCCTTACATGTTTTGTCTGTATATTTTCATCACAACTGTTTGTTTTTGCACAAAACTCACACTAGTGTAACATTATTCATTAATAACACCTGTAGCATTATGTCACCCCAGTAGTATTACAGAAGCACCATATTCATCTCAAAGGTCATTGACGTGCCTTCCATTTTATGGCAAACAGTTGACTAATGTTAAATGATATTAATGTCTTGAAATAAAATAAAGTCCGATCAACAAAGCTGTATTTTTAAAATGTTCTACTTTACAGAGATTTGTTTAGTTTTTGTTGTTGTTTTTTAATACCTGAAATGGGAGGTCCCTCAGAGATTGTCAACTGCCCCATAGCCTGCATTAGTAGCAATGGCTTAAAAAACACAGCTCAAATTACCAGAACTGAAGCGAATGCGCAACGTTGCAGCTGGAATCAACCTAACTCAGAAATAGATTACGAGTGGAGCGGTATTTTGTGCTCACACTTGTGCATTAACTGCACTAGAAGTGAGCTTTTTGTGTGCATCGGTAAGCATGCGTGTTACAAGTTGAAAGTAAAAAGTTCCGATCGCATATTCTGAAGTGCGCTAACTCGACATGAAAATATAAATATTTCTCTTTCCAATGTTCTTCACATAGCAGAATATGTTCTATTTATTTGTAAATACGCTTTTATATATATATTTATATATATATATATATATACAGTATATATGCGTGTGTATATGATGTTCTTTTGGTAAAATAAATATCTATTCCTATATGTAGAAGATTATATATAGGTGCAGATATATACAGGTGTATATATAGGAAAATCCATTTAAAAATACAAAGAACATATTCTGCTATGTGAAGAACATTGGAATGTGAAATATTTACAGTAAATACTCAGTATAACACTTTAATAAATATGAATGTTGCATAAATATGTTTTTACATGTTTTCATCTACTTGACTGCATATGTGTACGTAAGTATTTATGTTTATATGTGTATATATGTCTGTAAATACATGTAAATACATATGTACACACACATAAATATACAATTCAATGTATTTTTGATGTGTTTTGTGACACATTTTTGTCTTGCGTAACAGCTAACCAGAGCTCTGAGGTCACGGTAATCTTTCTAGCGTAAATCGTGATTGTGCTCAAGTGTTTACATTTACTTTCAACTTGTAATACCAGCTCTCCTTCCGACATGCGCAAACAGCCGCGATGAACCCAATATCGCTTGCGTGAAACAGCACAACACTTGTAATCTGGCCCTCAATAGGTAAAATTGACAAGGAGGTCTCTCCAGCTTCACCAGTTCCTATTTCACTAAACATTGTAGAGACAGGAGAGCTTCAGTGAATTGGCTGCGTAGAACAGGGATAGACAAATGTGTCTGAATTATAGGTGCTAGTCCAAAAAAAGACAAAATGTATAATCTCTTGGTCTTTTTATCTTAGCGTAATGCAGAAATAAGAAATAGCCATAATAACAACAACAAATGCCGTATAAAATATAATAAAAATACATTTAGAACAATAATCAAAATCTAAAAACTGATGATAAACATTACATGTTACATGCTTATGGTTGTTAACCTTTTAAAGCCGTTATGCCGTTCCATTCCGTCATAATTAGACTGGGCTTTAAAGCCGTTATGACGGAATGGAACGTCATAACTAACGGCTGTCCTGAAGCCTTCTGTGCTTCAGGGATTTAATCGCGGTCTGGAGGGCGTTCCTAGGATTGTAGGGACGCCCCCCAGATGCGATCCAATAATTGAAATCTTGCGATCGTATGCACGATCGCGTAGTTTCAATTTGTCTACATCGGAACAGTTGTTCCGATGTAGGCACTTTAACCCTGTCACGAAAGGGTTAAGCATTATTATCACGTTAAATTAATTGGTTCCCTGCAGATCTGTTGTGTTCACATTTTTGGTTTGCGTATTCTTTCTCCTCGGATCCTCCTAAGATTCTTGCTCTCACTAATCTAACAAATGCCACTAGTACCCCTAGTCATGAACTCTTCTTCCCTGAACTCTAATAACTGTAGTAATGGTGTATACACAATCTCCTCTGGCCATGGGGCATACTGGGATTAGTACTCTCCAGGCATTGCATAGGCAGGGTGTGGGTACCCAGAATAAACAGGACTACAAGCAGTACGTAGGGACATTAAAGGGACACTGAACCCACATTTTTTCTTTTGTGATTCAGATAGACCATGCAATTTTAAGCAACTTTCTCATTTACTCCTATTATCAATGTTTCTTCATTCTCTTGCTATTTTTGTTTGAAAAAGAAGGCATTTAAGCCATTTTTGTGGTTCAGCACCCTAGACAGCACTTGTTTATTGGTGGGGGAGTTTATCCACCAATCAGCAAGAACAACCCAGGTTGTTCACCAAAAATGGGCCGGCATCTAAACTTACATTCTTGCTTTTCAAATAAAGATACCAAGAGAATGAAGAAAATGTGATAATAGGAGTAAATTAGAAAGTTGCTTAAAATTGCTGCTCTATCTGAATCACAAAAGAAAAAAATTGGGTTCAGTGTCCCTTTAAGGGCTCTCACATTTAGATGCAAGGTCACCATCATGACCCGGTGCTGTGGCTTTTTCCAGCCCTGGCGTAGATTGACATAGGAACTGGAGATATTGGAGACACAGTTAATAGAATTATGCCATGAGCTTCAGCTTGTCATTTTGTGTCTTTTAATGGAATAAGATGCCTGAACATTTCTCCTGTAGGTGAGGCTTCTGGGGGGTTAAGGAAATGGGACAATGACATGGGACGTTTCCATTTCAGGTAAAAAGCCTTTGGTGGCGAGTGCTGTATTAACAACTACTAACCATGGTGATGGTTGTCTGTCCTTCTTTGTTTCCGTCTTTCTCTTGCTTTCTGTTGGCCGACCCGTATCACCATCCTGCGTTAACCCTTCACCTTCCCATCCCAATACACAAAGGCTGGACAAGCTGTGCTGGCCTTCCAACGCTACCGCCTGGGCTCCGACTCTGCGCTATTCTCTCAGGACTACATGGACCCGAGCCAGGATCAAGGTCCTCCTTATCCTCCTTATGCCAGCAATGATGACTTAGATCCTTCTGCCGGTTACCAGCAGCCTCCTACAGATGCCTTTGAGGCTGGCACACAGGGCTACCAGTCCCAGGATTACTGAAGCCTCCCCTAAGGCCCTTTGACTGCTAGAGAGGCCAGGAACGTATTGGTTCCCAGTTAGTTGCTGGCCCCACTGGCAGTGAAAGGAAAACAAAGCCTTTGATTATTTTTTTATGAGATGGGTTCAGGGAAGTTTCTCTATTTTTATTTTTATGTCTGTGAATATTTTTTGCTTATTTGTGTCTATTTGTATTTGTTATTTTAGGATTATTTACAAATTTACCAGGTTTTCTCTCTTATTACTAGAGATATTGATCCTGGCTTATTAGTAATAGTTAGAGGTTACCAGGCAACATGGTCCATTTAAAATGGCTGGGTTGTCTATTATAAAGACGTTTTCCCAGTGCATTCTGGAACATTTAGTGACTCTTGTACATCTCTCCCACGCATCTTGATTATACCTTTAAATTTCCCATTGTGTCAACTCATACACAGACTATTCCTGCAGACAAGGATTCTGGGTATTGACGTGCAAATAACTTACTGTCTGTGTTAAACCTCTTTGTTTTGGTCTGTTGCATAAACAGCTTAAAAAGCTCTAATAAAGCAGAAGACTGATTTGAATCTCATTACGCATAATCCTTGTCGACGGCTTATCCCCTATATGAAGAGGAGGTAGAGAATAGGAAGACAGGACGTACAAATACAGACTCCCTGAACTCATATTTTATTTACTCCGCTGTTCATATATTTAAAGGAAAAAGAGAGTTTTTAGCAGTTGGAGGCATTTTCTATGATCCATTTAAAGGGACTTTAAACATTAAATAAATCATTGATAGGATACTGTATTTATAGCAAATATTAGCCTGAGAATAATATATACATGTATTTTTTAAGATTACATTGGTTTTTTTAAATATTGAAAAAATATAGAGAAGTGGGCGCGGCCATATTGTAACTTAAGTTTCTTTTTCTGCTGAGGCCAGTTGGCGACAGTTATAAATGGCTTACTAGAGTGTGCAACCAATGACTGTGTAGAATACAGCTGTGTCTGCACTTCTATTTTTAACAGGAATTTGGGAAGCCCACAATATATAATATAAAATATATTGCAAAGATGTTTTACTACATACAGTTAAACATTTTATATTAATATTCTGAAATGTTTAAAAGGACAGGAAACTAAAAAAAAATAAAAAATCAGGATTTGGATAGAACATACAATTTAAAACAACTTTCCAATTTACTTCCATTATCAAATTTGCTTCATTCTCTTGTTATCCTTTGCTGAATGAACAGCATAGCACTACTGGCAGCGAGCTGAACACATCTCGTTAGGCAATCACAAAAGACACGTGTGCAGGCTCCCACGAGTGTGCGCATTATTTTTCAACAAGGGATATAAAGAGAGCAAAGTACATTTGAAAATATAAATGAATTTAAAAGTGTCTTAAAATGACATGCTATATCTGAATCGTGATAGTTTAACTTTGAGTTTCCTATCCCTTTAACGTCCCTTTAAGGATGAGGTGAGTGAAGCCTTCTCTAGTCACATCAGCAAACTCCTAATAGAATCTGTGGGTCCTGTTGCAAAATGTAACAGAAAACACAGCATCAGAGAACAAGAATTAGCCTCGAAATTGTCTCAAATGTTATGAAATTAGTCAATATAAATGAGCATTCCTATATATATATATAAAGAGAGAGCTGGGCTGACTGACTGACTGGGGGCTGACTGACTGGGGGCTGACTGACTGACTGGGGGCTGACTGACTTACTGAGGGCTGACTGACTGACTGGGGGCTGACTGACTGAGGGCTGAGTGACTGAGGGCTGACTGACTGACTGAGGGCTGAGTGACTGAGGGCTGACTGACTGACTGGGGGCTGACTGACTGAGGGCTGACTGACTGACTGGGGGCTGACTGACTGAGGGCTGACTGACTGGGGGCTGACTGGCTGGCTGACTGACTGACTGACTGAGGGCTGACTGACTGGGGGCTGACTGGCATCATAGGAAAAAAAAATATTTCCCTATAAAACAGATAAAAAGGAAATTGTATTCTTGTCTACAAATGCCAATATTAAATGTTCAGTAGAAATGGCTTTTAAAGGGACAGTCTAGTCAAAATTAAACTTTCATGATTCAGAAAGAGCAGCAATTTTAAGCACCTTTCTAATTTACTCCGATGTTCCATTTTTCTTTGTTCTCTTGACATCTTTATTTGAATTTATGCTTACGAGCCCGCCCATTTTTGGTTCAGCATCTGGGTAGTGCTTGCTGATTGGTGGCTACATTTAGACACCAATCAGAAAGCGCTACACAGGTGCTGAACAAAAAAATGGGCCAGCTCCTATGCTTGCATTCTTGCTTTTTCAAATAAAGATAGCAAGAGAATTAGAAATTAGAAAGTTGCTTAAAATCGCTGCTCTATCTGAATCACAAAAGTTTAATTTTGCCTAGGCTCTCCCTTTAAAGGTTTTGTAATATGTAGCCAAAAATAGTTACACGATACCTAATCTTACACGCGAGTCGCCGCACAGTTCTGGGATGTGTCGTTTTCACCATTCTGCAAGCGCTAAAATGTATCAGTTTCCTTTTTATCATTTATGGCTAAAACATCAGACAAATTAGCCGTAGAAACTCTGACTGTTAATGTCGCCTTTTACACCTCTCTAAAGTCTTAGAATTAAGTTCTTTAAAATACACAAGGTTTTCTTTTTTAAATCCAGTGCGCTGATGTCTGAGACAGGTCCATTCGCGTACTGAGAAGTGTTGTCATTACTAACGGTATTAGAGGCCGCCACTTACATTTGGAAAAATGATGATGAGTAAAATTCTTGAAAACATTGTTCTGATCCAGATATTTATTAAGTCCTTGAATTATTATGTGTTTATCTCTATTGCAGGGGTCCACCATAATGATTAGGTAGATAGCAATAAAATTACTGCTCAGTTTTATTAGATTTCTACCCATTGGCTGCCAGAGATCACTGTAGTCTCTAACAAAAACAGAAATAATAGAAATGAATACCTATTTATGATATTTAAAAGCCTCTTTCTATCTTAAAAGAGCAACGTTTCTTGATCCATAATAAAGAGCAGCATTTAAATATGTAGGCACCCCCCCCCCCCCCATAAAAATAACTGTAAAAGCAGTTTAAATGGAATAGTAATATACCAGTATCTGCTGTGCAATTCTCACAAATACGCATTAGTCTATAGGTACTTCCTACTGATGCTTCATGCGCAGAAGTGCCTATAACCCAATGCGCATTAACAGAAAGTTTCTATAATATCTATAATCATAAGTAGGACGCACACAACCGATATTGACTAATACATTTTAGCTTAAATTTAAAATAAAATAAAATATTTATTTCACTTTTTTTCATGCATACAAAAATAACTGGATGATGGAATTTTTGTTTGTACT